>NW_024470540.1:72096-184596 GCF_017639515.1 Carcharodon carcharias | reverse complement strand
AGGGGGTCCGGGATCGACTCCGTCAGGGGGTCCGGGACGATCCGGGATCGACTCAATCAGGGGGTCCGGGACGATCCGGGATCGACTCCGTCAGGGGGTCCGGGATCGACTCCGTCAGGGGGTCCGGGACGATCCGGGATCGACTCAATCAGGGGGTCCGGGACGATCCGGGATCGACTCCGTCAGGGGGTCCGGGATCGACTCCGTCAGGGGGTCCGGGACGATCCAGGATCGACTCCGTCAGGGGGTCCGGGATCGACTCTGTCGGGGGGTCCGGGACGATTCGGGATCGACTCCGTCAGGGGGTCCGGGATCGACTCCGTCAGGGGGTCCGGGAACGACTCTGTCTGGGGGTCCGGGACGATCCGGGATCGAGTCAGTCAGGGGGTCCGGGACGATCCAGGATCGACTCCGTCGGGGGTCCGGGACCGACTCCGTCAGGGGGTCCGGGACGATCCGGGATCGACTCTGTCAGGGGGTCCGGGACGATCCGGGATCGACTCCATAGGGGGTCCGGGACGATCCGGGATCGACTCCGGCAGGGAGTCCGGGATCGACTCCGTCAGGGGTTCCGGGATCGACTCTGTCAGGGGGTCCGAGACTATCCGGGATCGACTCTGTCAGGGCGTCCGGGACGATCCGGGATCGCCTCCGGCAGGGGGTCCGGGATCGACTCCACCAGGGGGTCTGGGACGATCCGGGATCGACTCCGTCAGGGGGTCCGGGATCGACTCCGTCAGGGGGTCCGGGACGATCCGGGATCAACTCCGTCAGGTGGTCCGGGATCGACTCTGTCAGGGTTTCCGGGATGATCCGGGTTCGACTCCGTCAGGGGGTCCGGGACGATCCGGGATCGACTCAATCAGGGGGTCCGGGACGATCCGGGATCGACTTTGTCAGGGGGTCTGGGATCGACTCTGTCAGGGGGTCCGGGAACGATCCGGGATCGACTCGGTCAGGGGGTCCGGGATCAACTCTCTCAGGGAGTCCGGGTCGATCCGGGATCGACTGTGTCAGGGGGTCCGGGATCGACTCCGTCAGCGAGTCCGGGATTAACTCTGTCACTGGCTCCGGGACGATCCGGGATCGACTCTGTCAGGGGCTCCGGGACGATCCAGGATCGACTCCGTCAGGGGGTCCGGGAAGATCCAGGATCAACTCCAGGATCGACTCTGACAGGGGGTCCGGGACAATCCGGAATCGACTCTGTCAGGGGGTCTGGAACGATCTGGGATCGATTCAGTCTGGGATCGACTCCGGGACCGACTCTGTCTGGGGGTCCGGGATGATCCAGGATCGACTCTGTCAGGGGGTCCGGGATCGACTCTGTCAGGGGGTCCGGGACGATCCAGGATCGACTCCGTCAGGGTGTCCGGGACGATCTGAGATCGACTTTGTCAGGGGGTCCGGGATCGACTCTGTCAGGGGGTCTGGGACGATCTGGGATCGACTCCGTCAGGGGGTATGGGATCGACTCCGGGATCGACTGTCAGTGGGTCTGGGAACGACTCCGTCAGGGGGGCTGGGATGATCCAGGATCAACACTGTCAAGGGGTCCGGGATGATCTGGGATCGACTCAGTCAGGGGGTCTGGGGTGATCTGGGATCGACTCTGTCAGGGGAACTGGGATCGACCCTGTCAGGGGGTCCGGGACGATCCGGGATCGACTGAGTCAGGGGGTGCAGGATCAACTCCGTCAGTGGATCCGGGACGATCCGGGATCGACTCTGTCAGGGGGTCCGGGACGATCTGGGATTGACTCTGTCGGGGGGTCTGAGACGATCGGGGATCGACTCTGTCAGGGGGTCCGGGACGATCTGGGGTCGACTCTGTCGGGGGGTCTGAGACGATCGGGGATCGACCCTATCATGGGGTCTGGGGAAAACGGGAATCGACCCTGTCAGGGAGTCTGGGATCAACCGGGATCAACTCCGGGATCGACCCCATCAGGGGGTCTAGGATCAACCGGGAGCGACAATCGGATCGTACCCGTCAGGGGGTCTGGGATCAACTCTGGGATCGTCCCTGTCAGCGGGTCTGGGTCGAACCAGGATCGACTCTGGGATCGTCCCCGTCGGGGGGGGTCTGGGATCAACCAGGATCGACTCCGGGATCGTCCCCGTCAGGGGGTCTGGGATCAATCAGGATCGACTCCGGGATCATCCCCGTCAGGGGTCTGGGATCCACCAGGATCAACTCCGGGATCGTCCCCGTCAGGGGGTCTGGGATCAACCAGGATCGACTCCGGGATCATCCCCGTCAGGGGGTTTGGGATCCACCAGGATCGACTCAGGGATCGTCCCCGTCAGGGGGTCTGGGATCAACCGGGATCGACTCCGGGATCGTCCCCGTCAGAGGGTCTGGGATCAACCAGGATCGACTCCGGGATCGTCCCCATCAGGGGGTCTGGGATCAACCGGGATCGTCCCCGTCAGGGGGTCTGGGTCGAACCAGGATCGACTCCGGGATCGTCCCTGTCAGGGAATCTGGGATCAACCGGGATCGTCCCCGTCAGGGGGTCTGGGTCGAACCAGGATCGACTCCGGGATCGTCCCTGTCAGGGAATCTGGGATCAACCGGGATTGCCCAGTCAGGGGTCTGGGATCAACCGGGATCGTCCCTGCCAGGGAGTTTGGGATCAACCAGGATGAACTCCGGGATCGTCCCCGTCAGGGGGTCGGGGATCAACCGGGATCGTCCCTGTCAGGGGGTCTGGGATCAACTGGGATCATCCCTGTCAGGGGGTCTGGGTCGAACCAGGATCGACTCCGTGATCGTCCCTGTCAGGGAGTTTGGGATCAACCAGGATCAACTCTGGGATCGTCCCCGTCAGGGGGTCGGGGATCAACCGGGATCATCCCTGTCAGGGGGTCTGGGATCAACCGGGATCGTCCCCGTCAGGGGGTCTGGGATCAACCGGGATCGTCCCCGTTGGGGGTCTGGGTCAAACCAGGATCGACTCCGGGATCGACCCCGTCAGGGGGTCTGGGACGATCTGGGATCAACTCCAGGATCGACCCCGTCAGGGGGTCTGGGACGATCTGGGATCATCTCCAGGATCAAACCCGTCAGGGGGTTCAGGTCGATCCCGGATCGACTCCGTCAGTGAGTCTGGATGAACTGGGATCGACTCTGCGATCGCCCCCATCAGAGGGTCCGGAACCAACAGGGATAGACTCTGGGATCGTCCCCCTCAGGGCGTATGGGAAAACCGGGACCGACTCCGTCAAGGGCTCCAGGACCAATCGGGATCGACCGCGTCAGGGGGTCCGGGATTAACTCCAGGTTCACCCCCGTTAGGGGATCCAGGAAAACCAGGAACGATTCCGTCATGGGGTCCGGGATCGACTACGTCTGGGAGTGGGGGATGAATCGGGATCGACTCAGGGACCAACTGGGATCGCTCCGGTATGAATCGGGATTGACTCCGGTACGAACCAGGATCGACTCCGTCAGGGGGTCCGGGATCGACTCCGGGACCAACTCTGGGAAGAACCAAGAGTGACAGGTTCTCCCCGCGAGTGTGTTAATATTTACAGGGGGTCCCCGGGAGTGTGTTGATATTTACAGGGTTTTCCCGGGAGTGTGTTAATATTTCCAGGGTGTCTCCGGGAGTGTGTTAATATTTACAGGGTGTAGCCAGGAGTGTGTTAATATTTACAGGGGGTCCCCGGGAGTGTGTTAATATTTCCAGGGTGTCTCCGGGAGTGTGTTAATATTTCCACGGTGTCTCCGGGAGTGTGTTAATATTTACAGGGTGTACCCAGGAGTGTGTTAATATTTACAGGGGGTCCCCGGGAGTGTGTTAATATTTACAGGGGGTCTCCGGGAGTGTGTTAATATTTACAGGGTGTCTCCGGGAGTGTGTTAATATTTACAGGGGGTCTCCGGGAGTGTGTTAATATTTACAGGGGGTCCCCGGGAATGTGTTAATATTTACAGGTGGTCCCCGGGAGTGTGTTAATATTTACTGGGTTTTCCCGGGAGTGTGTTAATATTTACAGGGTTTTCCCGGGACTGTATTAATATTTACAGGTGGTCTCTGGGAGTGTGTTAATATTTACAGGCGATCTCCAGGACTGTGATAATATTTACAGGGTGTCTCAGGGAGTGTGTTAATATTTACAGTGGGTCTCCTGGAGTGTGTTAATATTTACAGTGGGTCTCCTGGAGTGTGTTAATATTTACAGGGGGTCTCCGGGAGTGTGTTAATGTTTACAGGGTGTCCCTGGGAGTGTGTTAATATTTACAGGGGGTCTCCGGGAGTGTGTTAATGTTTACAGGGTGTCCCTGGGAGTGTGTTAATATTTACAGGCGATCTCCAGGACTGTGATAATATTTACAGGGTGTCTCAGGGAGTGTGTTAATATTTACAGGGTGTCTCAGGGAGTGTGTTAATATTTACAGTGGGTCTCCTGGAGTGTGTTAATATTTACAGGGGGTCTCCGGGAGTGTGTTAATGTTTACAGGGTGTCCCTGGGAGTGTGTTAATATTTACAGGGGGTCCCCGGGAGTGTGTTTATATTTACAGTGGGTCTCCTGGAGTGTGTTAATATTTACAGGGGGTCTCCGGGAGTGTGTTAATATTTACAGGGTGTCCCCGGGAGTGTGTTAATATTTACAGGGGGTCCTCGGGAATGTGTTAATATTTACAGGGCGTCTCCAGGAGTGTGTTAATATTTACAGGGGGTCTCAGGGAGTGAGTTAATATTTACAGGGGGTCCTCGGGAATGTGTTAATATTTACAGGGCGTCTCCAGGAGTGTGATAATATTTACAGGGGGTCTCAGGGAGTGAGTTAATATTTGCAGGATGTCTCCGGGAGTGTGTTAATATGTACAGGGTGTCCCCAGGAGTATGTTAATATTTACAGGTGGCACCCGGGAGTGTGTTAATATTTACAGGGGGTCACCGGGATAGTGTTAATATTTACAGGGGTTCACCGGGAGTGTGTTAATATTTACAGGGTGTCTCCGGGAGTGTGTTAATATTTGCAGGGTGTCCCCAGGAGTGTTTTAATATTTACAGGGGGTCACCGGGAGTGTGTTAGTATTTACAGGGGTCCCCAGGAGTGTGTTAATATTTACAGGGGGTCCCCGGGAGTGTGTTAATATTTACAGGGGGTCTCCGAGAGTGTGTTAATATTTACAGGGTGTCTCCGGGGGTGTGTTAATATTTACAGGGTGTCTCCGGGAGTGTGTTAATATTTACAGGTTGTCTCCGGGATTGTGTTATTATTTACAGGTGGTCCCCGGGAGTGTGTTAATATTTACAGGGCGTCTCCGGGAGTGTATTAATGTTTACAGGGGGTCTCCGGGAGTGTGTTAATATTTACTGGGTTTTCCCGGGTGTGTGTTAATATTTACAGTGTGTCTCCGGGAGTGTGTTAATATTTACAGGGGATCTGCGGGAGTGTGTTAATATTTACACGTGGTCCCCGGGAGCGTGTTAATATTTACTGGGTGTCTCCGGGAGTGTGTTAATATTTACAGGTGGTCCCCGGGAGTGTGTTAATATTTACAGGGTGTCTCTGGGAGTGTGTTAATATTTACAGGGTGTCTGCGGGAATGTGTTAATATTTACAGGGTGTCCCCGGGAGTGTGTTAATATTTACAGGGGCTCCCCGGGAGTGTGTTAATATTTACAGGCGGTCTCCGGGAGTGTGTTAATATTTACAGGGGTTCCCCGGGAGTGTGTTAATATTTACAGGGTGTCTCCGAGAGTGTGTTAATATTTACAGGGTGTCTCCGGGAGTGTGTTAATATTTACAGGGTGTCTCCGGGGGTGTGTTAATATTTACAGGTCGTCCCCGGGAGTGTGTTAATATTTACAGGGTTTTCCCGGGAGTGTGTTAATGTTTACAGGGGGTCTCCGGGAGTGTGTTAATATTTACAGGGCTTTCCCGGGACTGTGTTAATATTTACGGCTGGTCTCTGGGAGTGTGTTAATATTTACTGGGTGTCCCCGGGAGTGTGGTAATATTTACAGAGGATCTGCGGGAGTGTGTTAATATTTACACGTGGTCCCCGGGAGCGTGTTAATATTTACTGGGTGTCTCCAGGAGTGTGTTAATATTTACAGGTTGTCCCCGGGTGTGTGTTAATATTTACAGGTGGTCCCCAGGAGTGTGTTAATATTTTCAGGGTTTTCCCGGGAGTCTGTTAATATTTACAGGGCTTTCCCGGGACTGTGTTAATATTTACAGGTGGTCTCTGGGAGTGTGTTAATATTTACAGGGTGTCCCCGGGAGTGAGTTAATATTTACAGGGTGTCCCCGGGCGTGTGTTAATATTTACAGGGGGTCTCCGGGAGTGGTAATATTTACAGGGGGTCTCCAGGAGTGTGTTAATGTTTACAGGGGGTCTCCGGGAGAGTGTTAATATTTATAGGTGGTCCCCGGAAGTGTGTTAATATTTACAGGGGGACCCCGGGAATGTGTTAATATTTACAGGGGCTCCCCGGGAGTGTGTTAATATTTACAGGGTGTCTCCGGGAGTGTGTTAATATTTACACGGGGTCGCCGGGAGTGTGTTAATATTTACAGGTGGTACCCGGGAGTGTGTTAATATTTACAGGGGGACCCCGGGAATGTGTTAATATTTACACGGGGTCTCTGGGAGTGTTTTAATATTTACAGGATGTCCCCGGGAGTGTGTTAATATTTACAGGTGGTCCCCGGGATTGTGTTAATATTTACAGGGTTTTCCCGGGAGTGTGTTAATATCTACAGGGGGTCCTCGGGAATGTGTTAATATTTACAGGGCGTCTCCAGGAGTGTGTTAATATTTACAGGGGGTCCTCGGGAATGTGTTAATATTTACAGGGCGTCTCCAGGAGTGTGATAATATTTACAGGGGGTCTCAGGGAGTGAGTTAATATTTGCAGGATGTCTCCGGGAGTGTGTTAATATTTAAAAGGCCTCCCCGGGAGTGTGTTAATATGTACAGGGTGTCCCCAGGAGTATGTTAATATTTACAGGGTGTACCCAGGAGTGTGTTAATATTTACAGGGGGTCCCCGGAAGTGTGTTAATATTTACAGGGGGTCTCCGGGAGTGTGTTAATATTTACAGGGTGTCTCCGGGAGTGTGTTAATATTTACAGGGGGTCTCCGGGAGTGTGTTAATATTTACAGGAGGTCCCCGGGAATGTGTTAATATTTACAGGTGGTCCCCGGGAGTGTGTTAATATTTACTGGGTTTTCACGGGAGTGTGTTAATATTTACAGGGTTTTCCCGGGACTGTATTAATATTTACAGGTGGTCTCTGGGAGTGTGTTAATATTTACAGGGGATCTCCAGGACTGTGATAATATTTACAGGGTGTCTCAGGGAGTGTGTTAATATTTACAGTGGGTCTCCTGGAGTGTGTTAATATTTACAGGGGGTCTCCGGGAATGTGTTAATGTTTACAGGGTGTCCCTGGGAGTGTGTTAATATTTACAGGGGGTCCCCGGGAGTGTGTTTATATTTACAGTGGGTCTCCTGGAGTGTGTTAATATTTACAGGGGGTCTCCGGGAGTGTGTTAATATTTACAGGGTGTCCCCGGGAGTGTGTTAATATTTACAGGGGGTCCTCGGGAATGTGTTAATATTTACAGGGCGTCTCCAGGAGTGTGTTAATATTTACGGCGGTCTCAGGGAGTGAGTTAATATTTACAGGGGGTCCTCGGGAATGTGTTAATATTTACAGGGCGTCTCCAGGAGTGTGTTAATATTTACAGGGGGTCTCAGGAAGTGAGTTAATATTTGCAGGATGTCTCCGGGAGTGTGTTAATATTTACAAGGCCTCCCCGGGAGTGTGTTAATATGTACAGGGTGTCCCCAGGAGTATGTTAATATTTACAGGTGGCACCCGGGAGTGTGTTAATATTTACAGGGGGTCACCGGGATAGTGTTAGTATTTACAGGGGTTCCCCGGGAGTGTTTTAATATTAACAGGGTGTCTCCGGGAGTGTGTTAATATTTACAGGGTGTCCCCAGGAGTGTTTTAATATTTACAGGGGGTCACCGGGAGTGTGTTAGTATTTACAGGGGTCCCCAGGAGTGTGTTAATATTTACCGGGGGTCCCCGGGAGTGTGTTAATATTTACAGGTGGTCCCCAGGAGTGTGTTAATATTTTCAGGGTATTCCCGGGAGTCTGTTAATATTTACAGGGCTTTCCCGGGAGTGTGTTAATATTTACAGGTGGTCTCTGGGAGTGTGTTAATATTTACAGGGGGTCCTCGGGAATGTGTTAATATTTACAGGGGGTCCCCGGGACTGAGTTAATATTTACAGGGTGTCCCCGGGAGTGTGTTAATATTTACAGGGGGTCCCCGGGAGTGTGTTAATATTTACAGGGGGTCCCCGGGAGTGTGTTAATATTTACAGGTGGCCCCCGGGAGTGTGTTAATATTTCTGGGTGTCCCCGGGAGTGTGTTAATATTTACCGGGGGTCTCCGGGAGTGTGTTAATATTTACAGGGTGCTCCTGGGAGTGTGTTAATATTTACAGGGGGTCTCCCGGAGTGTAATAATATTTACAGGGGGTCTCAGGGAATGTGTTAATATTTACCGGGGGTCACCGGGAGTGTGTTAATATTTACAGGGTCTCCCAGGAGTGAGTTAATATTTACAGGGTGTCTCCGGGAGTGTGTTAATATTTACAGGTTGTCTCCGGGATTGTGTTATTATTTACAGGTGGTCCCCGGGAGTGTGTTAATATTTACAGGGCGTCTCCGGGAGTGTATTAATGTTTACGGGGGTCTCCGGGAGTGTGTTAATATTTACTGGGTTTTCCCGGGTGTGTGTTAATATTTACAGTGTGTCTCCGGGTGTGTGTTAATATTTACAGGGGATCTGCGGCAGTATGTTAATATTTACACGTGGTCCCCGGGAGCGTGTTAATATTTACTGGGTGTCTCCGGGAGTGTGTTAATATTTGCAGGTGGTCCCCGGGAGTGTGTTAATATTTACAGGGTGTCGCTGGGAGTGTGTTAATATTTACAGGGTGTCTCCGGGAATGTGTTAATATTTACAGGGTGTCCCCGGGAGTGTGTTAATAGTTATAGGGGCTCCCCGGGAGTGTGTTAATATTTACAGGGGGTCTCCGGGAGTGTGTTAATATTTACAGGGTGTACCCGGGAGTGTGTTAATATTTACCGGGGGTCCCCGGGAGTGTGTTAATATTTACAGGTGGTCCCCGGGAGTGTGTTAATATTTACAGGGTTTTCCCGGGAGTGTGTTAATATTTACAGGGTGTCTCCGGGAGTGTTTTAATATTTACAGTGCTTTCCCGGGACTGTGTTAATATTTACGGGTGGTCTCTGTGAGTGTGTTAATATTTACAGGGTGTCCCCGGGAGTGAGTTAATATTTACAGGGTGTCCCCGGGCGTGTGTTAATATTTACAGGGGTTCTCCAGGAGTGTGATAATATTTACAGGGGGTCTCAGGGAGTGAGTTAATATTTGCAGGGTGTCTCCGAGAGTGTGTTAATATTTACAGGGTGTACCCGGGAGTGTGTTAATATTTACAGGGCGTCCCCGGGAGTGTGTTAATATTTACAGGGTGTACCCGGGTGTGTGTTAATATTTACTGGGTTTTCCCGGGAGTGTGTTAATATTTACAGGATGTCTCTGGGAGTGTGTTAATATTTATAGGGGGTCTCTGGGAGTGTGTTAATATTACAGGGGCTCCCCGGGAGTGTGTTACTATTTACAGGGGGTCCCCGGGAATGTGTTAATATTTACAGGGTGTCTCCGGGAGTGTGTTAATATTTACAGGGGGTCCCCGGGAGTGTGTTAATATTTACAGGGTTTTCCCGGGAGTGTGTTAATATTTACAGGGGGTCTCTGGGAGTGTGTTAATATTTACAGGGTGTCTCCGGGAGTGTGTTAATATTTACAGGGTTTTCCCGGGAGTGTGTTAATATTTACACGGGGTCTCCGGGAGTGTTTTAATATTCACAGGGTGTCCCCGGGAGTGTGTTAATATTTACAGATGGTCCCCGGGATTGTGTTAATATTTACAGGGTTTTCCCGGGAGTGTGTTAATATTTACAGGGGGTCCTCGGGAATGTGTTAATATTTACAGGGCGTCTCCAGGAATGTGTTAATATTTACAGGGGGTCTCAGGGAGTGAGTTAATATTTACAGGGGGTCCTCGGGAATGTGTTAATATTTACAGGGGGTCCCCGGGACTGAGTTAATATTTACAGGGTGTCCCCGGGCGTGTGTTAATATTTACAGGGGGTCACCGGGAGTGTGTTAATATTTACAGGGGGTCTCCAGGAGTGTGATAATATTTACTGTGTGCCTCCGGGAGTGTGTTAATATTTACAAGGCCTCCCCGGGAGTGTGTTAATATTTACAGGGGGTCCCCGGGAGTGTGTTAATATTTTCAGGGGGTCCCCGGGAGTGTGTTAATATTTACAGGTGGCCCCCGGGAGTGTGTTAATATTTACAGGGGGTCCCCGGGAGTGTGTTAATATTTACAGGGTGTCCCTGGGAGTGTGTTAATATTTCTGGGTGTCCCCGGGAGTGTGTTAATATTTACCGGGGGTCTCCGGGAGTGTGTTAATATTTACAGGGTGCTCCCGGGAGTGTGTTAATATTTACAGGGGGTCTCCCGGAGTGTAATAATATTTACAGGGGGTCTCAGGGAATGTGTTAATATTTACCGGGGGTCACCGGGAGTGTGTTAATATTTACAGGGTCTCCAGGAGTGAGTTAATATTTACAGGGTGTCTCCGGGAGTGTGTTAATATTTACAGGTTGTCTCCGGGATTGTGTTATTATTTACAGGCGGTCCCCGGGAGTGTGTTAATATTTACAGGGCGTCTCCGGGAGTGTATTAATGTTTACAGGGGGTCTCCGGGAGTGTGTTAATATTTACTGGGTTTTCCCGGGTGTGTGTTAATATTTACAGTGTGTCTCCGGGAGTGTGTTAATATTTACAAGGGATCTGCGGGAGTGTGTTAATATTTACACGTGGTCCCCGGGAGTGTGTTAATATTTACAGGGTGTCTCTGGGAGTGTGTTAATATTTACAGGGTGTCTCCGGGAATGTGTTAATATTTACAGGGTGTCCCCGGGAGTGTGTTAATATTTACAGGGGCTCCCCGGGAGTGTGTTAATATTTACATGCGGTCTCCGGGAGTGTGTTAATATTTACAGGGGTTCCCCGGGAGTGTGTTAATATTTACAGGGGGTCTCCGAGAGTGTGTTAATATTTACAGGGTGTCTCCGGGAGTGTGTTAATAATTACAGGGTGTCTCCGGGGTTGTGTTAATATTTACAGGTCGTCCCCGGGAGTGTGTTAATATTTACAGGGTTTTCCCGGGAGTGTGTTATTGTTTACAGCGTGTCTCCGGGAGTGTGTTAATATTTACAGGGCTTTCCCGGGACAGTTTTAATATTTACGGCTGGTCTCTGGGAGTGTGTTAATATTTACAAGGTGTCCCCGGGAGTGTGTTAATATTTACAGAGGATCTGCGGGAGTGTGTTAATATTTACACGTGGTCCCCGGGAGCGTGTTAATATTTACTGGGTGTCTCCGGTAGTGTGTTAATATTTACAGGTTGTCCCCGGGAGTGTGTTAATATTTACAGGGTGTCTCTGGGAGTGTGTTAATATTTACAGGGTGTCTCCGGGAATGTGTTAATATTTACAGGGTGTCCCCGGGAGTGTGTTAATATTTATAGGGGCTCCCCGGGAGTGTGTTAACATTTACAGGGGGTCTCCGGGAGTGTGTTAATATTTACAGGGTGTACCCGGGAGTGTGTTAATATTTACCGGGGGTCCCCGGGAGTGTGTTAATATTTACAGGTGGTTCCCAGGAGTGTGTTAATATTTACAGGGTTTTCCCGGGAGTGTGTTAATATTTACAGGGGCCTCCGGGAATGTTTTAATATTTACAGTGCTTTCCCGGGACTGTGTTAATATTTACGGGTGGTCTCTGTGAGTGTGTTAATATTTACAGGGTGTCCCCGGGAGTGAGTTAATATTTACAGGGTGTCCCCGGGCGTGTGTTAATATTTACAGGGGGTCTCCAGGAGTGTGATAATATTTACAGGGGGTCTCAGGGAGTGAGTTAATATTTGCAGGGTGTCTCCGAGATTGTGTTAATATTTACAGGGTGTACCCGGGAGTGTGTTAATATTTACAGGGCGTCCCCGGGAGTGTGTTAATATTTACAGGGTGTACCCGGGTGTGTGTTAATATTTACTGTGTTTTCCCGGGAGTGTTTTAATATTTACAGGATGTCTCTGGGAGTGTGTTAATATTTACATGGTGTCTCCGGGAGTGTGTTAATATTTACAGGGGCTCCCCGTGAGTGTGTTAATATTTACAGGGTGTCTTCGAGAGTGTGTTAGTATTTACAGGGTGTTCCCGGGAGTGAGTTAATATTTACAGGGTGTCCCCGGGCGTGTGTTAATATTTACAGGGGGTCTCCTGGAGTGTGTTAATATTTACAGGGTGTCTCCAGGAGAGTGTTAATATTTATAGGTGGTGCCCGGAAGTGTGTTAATATTTACAGGGGCTCCCCGGGAGTGTGTTAATATTTACAGGGTGTCTCCGGGATTGTGTTACTATTTACAGGGGGTCCCCGGGAGTGTGTTAATATTTACAGGGCGTCCCCGGGAGTGTGTTAATATTTACAGGGTGTACCCGGGTGTGTGTTAATATTTACAGGATGTCTCTGGGAGTGTGTTAATATTTACATGGTGTCTCCGGGAGTGTGTTAATATTTACAGGGGCTCCCCGGGAGTGTGTTAATATTTACAGGGTGTCTTCGAGAGTGTGTTAATATTTACAGGGTGTTCCCGGGAGTGAGTTAATATTTACAGGGTGTCCCCGGGCGTGTGTTAATATTTACAGGGGGTCTCCTGGAGTGGTAATATTTACAGGGGGTCTCCAGGAGTGTGTTAATATTTACAGGGGGTCTCCAGGAGAGTGTTAATATTTATAGGTGGTGCCCGGAAGTGTGTTAATATTTACAGGGGCTCCCCGGGAGTGTGTTAATATTTACAGGGTGTCTCCGGGAGTGTGTTAATATTTACACGGGGTCCCCGGGTGTGTGTTAACATTTACAGGTGGTCCCCGGGAGTGTGTTAATATTTACAGGTGGACCCCGGGAATGTGTTAATATTTACAGGGGCTCCCCGGGAGTGTGTTAATATTTACAGGGTGTCTCCGGGAGTGTGTTACTATTTACAGGGGGTCCCCGGGAGTGTGTTACTATTTACAGGGGGTCCCCGGGTGTGTGTTAATATTTACAGCGTGTCTCCGGGAGTGTGTTAATATTTACAGGGGCTCCCCGGGAGTGTGTTAATATTTACAGGGGGTCCCCGGGAGTGTGTTAATATTTACAAGGGGGACCCCGGGACTGTGTTAATATTTACAGGGTGTCCCCGGGAGTGTGTTAATATTTACAAGGTGTCTCCGGGAGTGTGTTAATATTTACAGGGGGTCCCCGGGAGTGTGTTAATATTTACAGGGTTTTCCCGGGAGTGTGTTAATATTTACAGGGGGTCTCTGGGAGTGTGTTAATATTTACAGGGTGTCTCCGGGAGTGTGTTAATATTTACAGTGTTTTCCCGGGAGTGTGTTAATATTTACAGGGGGTCTCCGGGAGTGTGTTAATATCTACAGGGCTTGCCTGGGACTGTGTTAATATTTACAGGCGGTCCCCGGGACTGAGTTAATATTTACAGGGTGTCCCCGGGCGTGTGTTAATATTTACAGGGGGTCACCGGGAGTGTGTTAATATTTACACGGGGTCCCCGGGTGTGTGTTAATATTTACAGGTGGTCCCCGGGAGTGTGTTAATATTTACAGGTGGACCCCGGGAATGTGTTAATATTTACAGGGGCTCCCCGGGAGTGTGTTAATATTTACAGGGTGTCTCCGGGAGTGTGTTACTATTTACAGGGGGTCCCCGGGAGTGTGTTACTATTTACAGGGGGTCCCCGGGTGTGTGTTAATATTTACAGCGTGTCTGCGGGAGTGTGTTAATATTTACAGGGGCTCCCCGGGAGTGTGTTAATATTTACAGGGGGTCCCCGGGAGTGTGTTAATATTTACAGGGGGTCCCCGGGACTGTGTTAATATTTACAGGGTGTCCCCGGGAGTGTGTTAATATTTACAAGGTGTCTCCGGGAGTGTGTTAATATTTACAGGGGGTCCCCGGGAGTGTGTTAATATTTACAGGGTTTTCCCGGGAGTGTGTTAATATTTACAGGGGGTCTCTGGGAGTGTGTTAATATTTACAGGGTGTCTCCGGGAGTGTGTTAATATTTACAGGGTTTTCCCGGGAGTGTGTTAATATTTACACGGGGTCTCCGGGAGTGTTTTAATATTTACAGGGTGTCCCCTGGAATGTGTTAATATTTACAGGTGGTCCCCGGGATTGTGTTAATATTTACAGGGTTTTCCCGGGAGTGTGTTAATATTTACAGTGTGTCTCCGGGAGTGTGTTAATATCTACAGGGCTTGCCTGGGACTGTGTTAATATTTACAGGGGGTCCCCGGGACTGAGTTAATATTTACAGGGTGTCCCCGGGCGTGTGTTAATATTTACAGGGGGTCACCGGGATAGTGTTAATATTTACAGGGGGTCTCCAGGAGTGTGATAATATTTACAGTGTGCCTCCGGGAGTGTGTTAATATTTACAAGGCCTCCCCGGGAGTGTGTTAATATTTACAGGGGGTCCCCGGGAGTGTGTTAATATTTACAGGGGGTCCCGGGAGTGTGTTAATATTTACAGTTGGCCCCCGGGAGTCTGTTAATATTTACAGGGTGTCTCCGGGAGTGTGTTAGTATTTACAGGGTGTCTCCGGGAGTGTGTTAATATTTCTGGGTGTCCCCGGGAGTGTGTTAATATTTACCGGGGGTCTCCGGGAGTGTGTTAATATTTACAGGGGGGTCTCTGGGAGTGTGTTAATATTTACAGGGTGTCCCCGGGAGTGAGTTAATATTTACAGGGTGTCCCCGGGCGTGTGTTAATATTTACAGGGGTTCTCCAGGAGTGTGATAATATTTACAGGGGGTCTCAGGGAGTGAGTTAATATTTGCAGGGTGTCTGCGAGAGTGTGTTAATATTTACAGGGTGTACCCGGGAGTGTGTTAATATTTACAGGGCGTCCCCGGGAGTGTGTTAATATTTACAGGGTGTACCTGGGAGTGTGTTAATATTTACTGGGTTTTCCCAGGAGTGTGTTAATATTTACAGGATGTCTCTGGGAGTGTGTTAATATTTATAGGGGGTCTCTGGGAGTGTGTTAATATTACAGGGGCTCCCCGGGAGTGTGTTACTATTTACAGGGGGTCCCCGGGAATGTGTTAATATTTACAGGGTGTCTCCGGGAGCGTGTTAATATTTACAGGGGGTCCCCGGGAGTGTGTTAATATTTACAGGGTTTTCCCGGGAGTGTGTTAATATTTACAGGGGGTCTCTGGGAGTGTGTTAATATTTACAGGGTGTCTCCGGGAGTGTGTTAATATTTACAGGGTTTTCCCGGGAGTGTGTTAATATTTACACGGGGTCTCCGGGAGTGTTTTAATATTCACAGGGTGTCCCCGGGAGTGTGTTAATATTTACAGATGGTCCCCGGGATTGTGTTAATATTTACAGGGTTTTCCCGGGAGTGTGTTAATATTTACAGGGGGTCCTCGGGAATGTGTTAATATTTACAGGGCGTCTCCAGGAATGTGTTAATATTTACAGGGAGTCTCAGGGAGTGAGTTAATATTTACAGGGGGTCCTCGGGACTGTGTTAATATTTACAGGGGGTCCCCGGGAGTGAGTTAATATTTACAGGGTGTCCCCGGGCGTGTGTTAATATTTACAGGGGGTCCCCGGGAGTGTGTTAATATTTACAGGGGGTCTCCAGGAGTGTGATAATATTTACTGTGTGCCTCCGGGAGTGTGTTAATATTTACAAGGCCTCCCCGGGAGTGTGTTAATATTTACAGGGGGTCCCCGGGAGTGTGTTAATATTTTCAGGGGGTCCCCGGGAGTGTGTTAATATTTACAGGTGGCCCCCGGGAGTGTGTTAATATTTACAGGGGGTCCCCGGGAGTGTGTTAATATTTACAGGGTGTCCCTGGGAGTGTGTTAATATTTCTGGGTGTCCCCGGGAGTGTGTTAATATTTACCGGGGGTCTCCGGGAGTGTGTTAATATTTACAGGGTGCTCCCGGGAGTGTGTTAATATTTACAGGGGGTCTCCCGGAGTGTAATAATATTTACAGGGGGTCTCAGGGAATGTGTTAATATTTACCGGGGGTCACCGGGAGTGTGTTAATATTTACAGGGTCTCCAGGAGTGAGTTAATATTTACAGGGTGTCTCCGGGAGTGTGTTAATATTTACAGGTTGTCTCCGGGATTGTGTTATTATTTACAGGCGGTCCCCGGGAGTGTGTTAATATTTACAGGGCGTCTCCGGGAGTGTATTAATGTTTACAGGGGGTCTCCGGGAGTGTGTTAATATTTACTGGGTTTTCCCGGGTGTGTGTTAATATTTACAGTGTGTCTCCGGGAGTGTGTTAATATTTACAAGGGATCTGCGGGAGTGTGTTAATATTTACACGTGGTCCCCGGGAGCGTGTTAATATTTACTGGGTGTCTCCGGGAGTGTGTTAATATTTACAGGTGGTCCCCGGGAGTGTGTTAATATTTACAGGGTGTCTCTGGGAGTGTGTTAATATTTACAGGGTGTCTCCGGGAATGTGTTAATATTTACAGGGTGTCCCCGGGAGTGTGTTAATATTTACAGGGGCTCCCCGGGAGTGTGTTAATATTTACATGCGGTCTCCGGGAGTGTGTTAATATTTACAGGGGTTCCCCGGGAGTGTGTTAATATTTACAGGGGGTCTCCGAGAGTGTGTTAATATTTACAAGGTGTCTCCGGGAGTGTGTTAATAATTACAGGGTGTCTCCGGGGGTGTGTTAATATTTACAGGTCGTTCCCGGGAGTGTGTTAATATTTACAGGGTTTTCCCGGGAGTGTGTTAATGTTTACAGGGGGTCCCGGGAGTGTGTTAATATTTACAGTTGGCCCCCGGGAGTCTGTTAATATTTACAGGGGGTCCCCGGGAGTGTGTTAGTATTTACAGGGTGTCCCTGGGAGTGTGTTAATATTTCTGGGTGTCCCCGGGAGTGTGTTAATATTTACCGGAGGTCTCCGGGAGTGTGTTAATATTTACAGGGGGGTCTCTGGGAGTGTGTTAATATTTACAGGGTGTCCCCGGGAGTGAGTTAATATTTACAGGTTGTCCCCGGGCGTGTGTTAATATTTACAGGGGTTCTCCAGGAGTGTGATAATATTTACAGGGGGTCTCAGGGAGTGAGTTAATATTTGCAGGGTGTCTGCGAGAGTGTGTTAATATTTACAGGGTGTACCCGGGAGTGTGTTAATATTTACAGGGCGTCCCCGGGAGTGTGTTAATATTTACAGGGTGTACCTGGGAGTGTGTTAATATTTACTGGGTTTTCCCGGGAGTGTGTTAATATTTACAGGATGTCTCTGGGAGTGTGTTAATATTTATAGGGGGTCTCTGGGAGTGTGTTAATATTACAGGGGCTCCCCGGGAGTGTGTTACTATTTACAGGGGGTCCCCGGGAATGTGTTAATATTTGCAGGGTGTCTCCGGGAGCGTGTTAATATTTACAGGGGTCCCCGGGAGTGTGTTAATATTTACAGGGTTTTCCCGGGAGTGTGTTAATATTTACAGGGGGTCTCTGGGAGTGTGTTAATATTTACAGGGTGTCTCCGGGAGTGTGTTAATATTTACAGGGTTTTCCCGGGCGTGTGTTAATATTTACACGGGGTCTCCGGGAGTGTTTTAATATTCACAGGGTGTCCCCGGGAGTGTGTTAATATTTACAGATGGTCCCCGGGATTGTGTTAATATTTACAGGGTTTTCCCGGGAGTGTGTTAATATTTACAGGGGGTCCTCGGGAATGTGTTAATATTTACAGGGCGTCTCCAGGAATGTGTTAATATTTACAGGGAGTCTCAGGGAGTGAGTTAATATTTACAGGGGGTCCTCGGGAATGTGTTAATATTTACAGGGGGTCCCCGGGACTGAGTTAATATTTACAGGGTGTCCCCGGGCGTATGTTAATATTTACAGGGGGTCACCGGGAGTGTGTTAATATTTACAGGGGGTCTCCAGGAGTGTGATAATATTTACTGTGTGCCTCCGGGAGTGTGTTAATATTTACAAGGCCTCCCCGGGAGTGTGTTAATATTTACAGGTGGTCCCCGGGAGTGTGTTAATATTTACAGGTGGACCCCGGGAATGTGTTAATATTTACAGGGGCTCCCCGGGAGTGTGTTAATATTTACAGGGTGTCTCCGGGAGTGTGTTACTATTTACAGGGGGTCCCCGGGAGTGTGTTACTATTTACAGGGGGTCCCCGGGTGTGTGTTAATATTTACAGCGTGTCTCCGGGAGTGTGTTAATATTTACAGGGGCTCCCCGGGAGTGTGTTAATATTTACAGGGGGTCCCCGGGAGTGTGTTAATATTTACAGGGGGTCCCCGGGACTGTGTTAATATTTACAGGGTGTCCCCGGGAGTGTGTTAATATTTACAAGGTGTCTCCGGGAGTGTGTTACTATTTACAGGGGGTCCCCGGGAGTGTGTTACTATTTACAGGGGGTCCCCGGGTGTGTGTTAATATTTACAGCGTGTCTCCGGGAGTGTGTTACTATTTACAGGGGCTCCCCGGGAGTGTGTTAATATTTACAGGGGGTCCCCGGGAGTGTGTTAATATTTACAGGGGGTCCCCGGGAGTGTGTTAATATTTACAGGGTGTCCCCGGGAGTGTGTTAATATTTACAAGGTGTCTCCGGGAGTGTGTTAATATTTACAGGGGGTCCCCGGGAGTGTGTTAATATTTACAGGGTTTTCCCGGGAGTGTGTTAATATTTACAGGGGGTCTCTGGGAGTGTGTTAATATTTACAGGGTGTCTCCGGGAGTGTGTTAATATTTACAGTGTTTTCCCGGGAGTGTGTTAATATTTACACGGGGTCTCCGGGAGTGTTTTAATATTTACAGGGTGTCCCCTGGAGTGTGTTAATATTTACAGATGGTCCCCGGGATTGTGTTAATATTTACAGGGTTTTCCCGGGAGTGTGTTAATATTTACAGGGGGTCTCCGGGAGTGTGTTAATGTCTACAGGGCTTGCCTGGGACTGTGTTAATATTTACAGGGGGTCCCCGGGACTGAGTTAATATTTACAGGGTGTCCCCGGGCGTGTGTTAATATTTACAGGGGGTCACCGGGAGTGTGTTAATATTTACACGGGGTCCCCGGGTGTGTGTTAATATTTACAGGTGGTCCCCGGGAGTGTGTTAATATTTACAGGTGGACCCCGGGAATGTGTTAATATTTACAGGGGCTCCCCGGGAGTGTGTTAATATTTACAGGGTGTCTCCAGGAGTGTGTTACTATTTACAGGGGGTCCCCGGGAGTGTGTTACTATTTACAGGGGGTCCCCGGGTGTGTGTTAATATTTACAGCGTGTCTCCGGGAGTGTGTTAATATTTACAGGGGCTCCCCGGGAGTGTGTTAATATTTACAGGGGGTCCCCGGGAGTGTGTTAATATTTACAGGGGGTCCCCGGGACTGTGTTAATATTTACAGGGTGTCCCCGGGAGTGTGTTAATATTTACAAGGTGTCTCCGGGAGTGTGTTAATATTTACAGGGGGTCCCCGGGAGTGTGTTAATATTTACAGGGTTTTCCCGGGAGTGTGTTAATATTTACAGGGGGTCTCTGGGAGTGTGTTAATATTTACAGGGTTTCTCCGGGAGTGTGTTAATATTTACAGGGTTTTCCCGGGAGTGTGTTAATATTTACACGGGGTCTCCGGGAGTGTTTTAATATTTACAGGGTGTCCCCTGGAATGTGTTAATATTTACAGGTGGTCCCCGGGATTGTGTTAATATTTACAGGGTTTTCCCGGGAGTGTGTTAATATTTACAGGGGGTCTCCGGGAGTGTGTTAATATCTACAGGGCTTGCCTGGGACTGTGTTAATATTTACAGGGGGTCCCCGGGACTGAGTTAATATTTACAGGGTGTCCCCGGGCGTGTGTTAATATTTACAGGGGGTCACCGGGATAGTGTTAATATTTACAGGGGGTCTCCAGGAGTGTGATAATATTTACAGTGTGCCTCCGGGAGTGTGTTAATATTTACAAGGCCTCCCCGGGAGCGTGTTAATATTTACAGGGGGTCCCCGGGAGTGTGTTAATATTTACAGGGGGTCCCGGGAGTGTGTTAATATTTACAGTTGGCCCCCGGGAGTCTGTTAATATTTACAGGGGGTCCCCGGGAGTGTGTTAGTATTTACAGGGTGTCCCTGGGAGTG
Source organism: Carcharodon carcharias (assembly GCF_017639515.1). Lineage (NCBI taxonomy): Eukaryota > Metazoa > Chordata > Chondrichthyes > Lamniformes > Lamnidae > Carcharodon > Carcharodon carcharias. The sequence goes on along the minus strand of NW_024470540.1, from coordinate 164,230 downwards.
TGTTAATATTTCTGGGTGTCCCCGGGAGTGTGTTAATATTTACCGGGGGTCTCCGGGAGTGTGTTAATATTTACAGGGGGGTCTCTGGGAGTGTGTTAATATTTACAGGGTGTCCCCGGGAGTGAGTTAATATTTACAGGGTGTCCCCGGGCGTGTGTTAATATTTACAGGGGTTCTCCAGGAGTGTGATAATATTTACAGGTGGTCTCAGGGAGTGAGTTAATATTTGCAGGGTGTCTGCGAGAGTGTGTTAATATTTACAGGGTGTACCCGGGAGTGTGTTAATATTTACAGGGCGTCCCCGGGAGTGTGTTAATATTTACAGGGTGTACCTGGGAGTGTGTTAATATTTACTGGGTTTTCCCAGGAGTGTGTTAATATTTACAGGATGTCTCTGGGAGTGTGTTAATATTTATAGGTGGTCTCTGGGAGTGTGTTAATATTACAGGGGCTCCCCGGGAGTGTGTTACTATTTACAGGGGGTCCCCGGGAATGTGTTAATATTTACAGGGTGTCTCCGGGAGCGTGTTAATATTTACAGGGGGTCCCCGGGAGTGTGTTAATATTTACAGGGTTTTCCCGGGAGTGTGTTAATATTTACAGGGGGTCTCTGGGAGTGTGTTAATATTTACAGGGTGTCTCCGGGAGTGTGTTAATATTTACAGGGTTTTCCCGGGAGTGTGTTAATATTTACACGGGGTCTCCGGGAGTGTTTTAATATTCACAGGGTGTCCCCGGGAGTGTGTTAATATTTACAGATGGTCCCCGGGATTGTGTTAATATTTACAGGGTTTTCCCGGGAGTGTGTTAATATTTACAGGGGGTCCTCGGGAATGTGTTAATATTTACAGGGCGTCTCCAGGAATGTGTTAATATTTACAGGGAGTCTCAGGGAGTGAGTTAATATTTACAGGGGGTCCTCGGGAATGTGTTAATATTTACAGGGGGTCCCCGGGACTGAGTTAATATTTACAGGGTGTCCCCGGGCGTGTGTTAATATTTACAGGGGGTCACCGGGAGTGTGTTAATATTTACAGGGGGTCTCCAGGAGTGTGATAATATTTACTGTGTGCCTCCGGGAGTGTGTTAATATTTACAAGGCCTCCCCGGGAGTGTGTTAATATTTACAGGGGGTCCCCGGGAGTGTGTTAATATTTTCAGGGGGTCCCCGGGAGTGTGTTAATATTTACAGGTGGCCCCCGGGAGTGTGTTAATATTTACAGGGGGTCCCCGGGAATGTGTTAATATTTACAGGGTGTCCCTGGGAGTGTGTTAATATTTCTGGGTGTCCCCGGGAGTGTGTTAATATTTACCGGGGGTCTCCGGGAGTGTGTTAATATTTAGAGGGTGCTCCCGGGAGTGTGTTAATATTTACAGGGAGTCTCCCGGAGTGTAATAATATTTACAGGGGGTCTCAGGGAATGTGTTAATATTTACCGGGGGTCACCGGGAGTGTGTTAATATTTACAGGGTGTACCCGGGAGTGTGTTAATATTTACAGGGCGTCCCCGGGAGTGTGTTAATATTTACAGGGTGTACCCGGGTGTGTGTTAATATTTACTGGGTTTTCCCGGGAGTGTGTTAATATTTACAGGATGTCTCTGGGAGTGTGTTAATATTTACATGGTGTCTCCGGGAGTGTGTTAATATTTACAGGGGCTCCCCGCGAGTGTGTTAATATTTACAGGGTGTCTTCGAGAGTGTGTTAATATTTACAGGGTGTTCCCGGGAGTGAGTTAATATTTACAGGGTGTCCCCGGGCGTGTGTTAATATTTACAGGGGGTCTCCTGGAGTGCTAATATTTACAGGGGGTCTCCAGGAGTGTGTTAATATTTACAGGGGGTCTCCAGGAGAGTGTTAATATTTATAGGTGGTGCCCGGAAGTGTGTTAATATTTACAGGGGCTCCCCGGGAGTGTGTTAATATTTACAGGGTGTCTCCGGGATTGTGTTACTATTTACAGGGGGTCCCCGGGTGTGTGTTAATATTTACAGGGCGTCCCCGGGAGTGTGTTAATATTTACAGGGTGTACCCGGGTGTGTGTTAATATTTACAGGATGTTTCTGGGAGTGTGTTAATATTTACATGGTGTCTCCGGGAGTGTGTTAATATTTACAGGGGCTCCCCGGGAGTGTGTTAATATTTACAGGGTGTTCCCAGGAGTGAGTTAATATTTACAGGGTGTCCCCGGGCGTGTGTTAATATTTACAGGGGGTCTCCTGGAGTGGTAATATTTACAGGGGGTCTCCAGGAGTGTGTTAATATTTACAGGTGGTCCCCGGGAGTGTGTTAATATTTACAGGTGGACCCCGGGAATGTGTTAATATTTACAGGGGCTCCCCGGGAGTGTGTTAATATTTACAGGGTGTCTCCGGGAGTGTGTTAATATTTACACGGGGTCCCCGGGTGTGTGTTAATATTTACAGGTGGTCCCCGGGAGTGTGTTAATATTTATAGGTGGACCCCGGGAATGTGTTAATATTTACAGGGGCTCCCCGGGAGTGTGTTAATATTTACAGGGTGTCTCCGGGAGTGTGTTACTATTTACAGGGGGTCCCCGGGTGTGTGTTAATATTTACAGCGTGTCTCCGGGAGTGTGTTAATATTTACAGGGGCTCCCCGGGAGTGTGTTAATATTTACAGGGGGTCCCCGGGAGTGTGTTAATATTTACAAGGGGGTCCCCGGGACTGTGTTAATATTTACAGGGTGTCCCCGGGAGTGTGTTAATATTTACAAGGTGTCTCCGGGAGTGTGTTAATATTTACAGGTGGCCCCCGGGAGTGTGTTAATATCTACCAGGTTTTCCAGGGAGTGTGTTAATATTTACAGGATGTCTTTGGGAGTGTCTTAATATTTACAGGGTGTCCCCGGGAGTGTGTTATTATTTACAGGGGGTCTCCGAGAGTGTGTTAATATTGACAGGGTTTTCCCGGGAATGTGTTAATATTTACAGGGTGTCTCCGGGATTGTGTGAATATTTACAGGTTGTCCCCGGGAGTGTGTTAATATTTACCGGTGGTCGCCGGGAGTGTGTTAATATTTACTGGGTTTTCCCGGGAGTGTGTTAATATTTACAGGATGTCTCTGGGAGTGTGTTAATATTTACAGGGGCTCTCCGGGAGTGTGTTAATATTTTCAGGGGGTCCCCGGGAGTTTGTTAATATTTACAGGTTGTCTCTGGGATTGTGTTAATATTTACATCTGGTCTCCGGGAGTGTGTGAATATTTACTGGGTTTTCCCGGTTGTGTGTTAATATTTACAAGGCCTCCCCGGGAGTGTGTTAATATGTACAGGCGTCCCCAGGAGTGTGTTAATTTTTATAGGGGCTCCCCGGGAGTGTGTTAATATTTACAGTGGTTCCCCGGGAGTGTATTAATATTTACTGGGAGTCCCCAGGACTGTGTTAATATTAACAGCGCTCCCCGGGAGTGTGTTAATATTTACAGGGTGTTCCCGGGAGTGTGTTAATATTTACAGTGGGTTTCCGGGAGTGTGTTAATATTTACAGGGGCTCCCCGGGTGTGTGTTAATATTTACAGGCGGTCCCCAGGAGTGTGTTAATATTTACAGGGAGTCCCCGGGCGTCTGTTAATATTTACACGGGGTCTCCGGGAGTGTGTAAATATTTACAGGGTGTCCCCGGGAGTGTGTTAATATTTACAGGGGTCCCCAGGAGTGTGTTAATTTTTATAGGGGCTTCCCGGGAGTGTGTTAATATTTACAGTGGTTCCCCGGGAGTGTATTAATATTTACTGGGAGTCCCCAGGACTGTGTTAATATTTACAGCGCTCCCCGGGAGTGTGTTACTATTTACAGGGGGTCTCCGGGAGTGTGTTAATATTCACAGTGGGTTTCCGGGAGTGTGTTAATATTTACAGGGTGTACCCGGGAGTGTGTTAATATTTACTGGCGGTCCCCGGGAGTGTGTTAATATTTACAGGTGGTCCCCGGGAGTGTGTTAATATTTACAGGGTTTTCCCGGGAGTGTGTTAATATTTACAGGGGGTCTCCGGGAGTGTGTTAATATTTACAGGGCTTTCCCGGGACTGTGTTAATATTTACAGGTGGTCCCCGGGAGTGTATTAATATTTACAGGGACTCCCCGGGTGTGTGTTAATATTTACAGGGTGTCTTCTGGAGTGTGTTAATATTTACAGGGGATCTCCTGGAGTGTGTTAATATTTGCAGGGTGTCCCTGGGAGTGTGTTAATATTTACAGGGGGTCCCCAGGAGTGTGTTAATATTTACAGGGTGTCCCTGGGACCGTGTTAATATTTACAGGGGTTCCCCGGGAGTGTGTTAATATTTACAGGGTGTCTCCGGGAGTGTGTTAATATTTACAGGGGGTCTCCGGGAGTGTGTTAATATTTACAGGGTGTCTCCGGGAGTGTGTTAATATTTACAGGGGCTCCCCGGGAGCATGTTAATATTTACAGGGTCTCCCGGGAGTGAGTTAATATTTACAGGGTTTCTCCGGGAGTGTGTCAATATTTACAGGGTTTCTCCGGGATTGTGTTAATATTTACAGGTGGTCCCCGGGAGTGTGTTAATATTTACAGGGGGTCTCCGGTAGTGTATTAGTGTTTACGCGGGGTCTCCGGGAGTGTGTTAATATTTACTGGGTTTTCCCGGGTGTGCGTTAATATTTACAGTGTGTCTCCGGGAGTGTGTTAATATTTACAGGGGATCTGCGGGAGTGTGTTAATATTTACACGTGGTCCCCGGGAGCGTGTTATTATTTACTGGGTGTCATCGGGAGTGTGTTACTATTTACAGGGGTTCCCCGGGAGTGTGTTAATATTTACAGGGGTCTCCGAGAGTGTGTTGATATTTACAGGGTGTCTCCGGGAGTGTGTTAATATTTTCAGGGTGTTCCCGGGAGTGTGTTAATATTTACCGGGGGTCCCCGGGAGTGTGTTAATATTTACAGGTGGTCCCCGGGAGTGTGTTAATATTTACAGGGTTTTCCCGGGAGTGTGTTAATATTTACATGGCGTCTCCGGGAGTGTGTTAATATTTTCAGGGCTTTCCCGGGACTGTGTTAATATTTATGGGTGGTCTCTGGGAGTGTGTTAATATTTACAGGGTGTCCCCAGGAGTGAGTTAATATTTACAGGGTGTCCCCGGGCGTGTGTTAATATTTACAGCGGGTCTCCAGGAGTGTGATAATATTTACAGGGTTTTCCCGGGAGTGTGTTAATATTTACAGGGGGTCTCCGGGAGTGTGTTAATATTTACAGGGCTTTCCCGGGACTGTGTTAATATTTACAGGTGGTCTCTGGGAGTGTGTTAATATTTACAGGGCTTTCCCGGGAGTGTGTTAATATTTACAGGTGGTCCCCGGGAGTGTGTTAATATTTACAGGGTTTTCCCGGGAATGTGTTAATATTTACTGGGGGTCCCCGGGAGTGTGTTAATATTTACAGGTGGTCCCTGGGAGTGTGTTAATATTTACAGGGTGTCCCCGGGAGTGTGTTAATATTTACAGGGGCTCTCCGGGAGTGTGTTAATATTTACAGGGACTCCCCGGGTGTGTGTTAATATTTACAGGGGGTCCCCGGGAGTGTGTTAATATTTACAGGGGTCCCCAGGAGTGTGTTAATTTTTATAGGGGCTCCCCAGGAGTGTGTTAATATTTACAGTGGTTCCCCGGGAGTGTATTAATATTTACTGGGAGTCCCCAGGACTGTGTTAATATTTACAGCGCTCCCCGGGAGTGTGTTACTATTTACAGGGGGTCTCCGGGAGTGTGTTAATATTTACAGGGGGTTTCCGGGAGTGTGTTAATATTTACAGGGGGTCCCCAGGAGTGTGTTAATATTTACAGGGGGTCCCCGGGAGTGTGTTAATATTTACAGGGGCTCCCCGGGAGTGGGTTAATATTTACAGGATGTCTCTGGGAGTGTGTTAATATTTACAGGGTTTCCCCCGGAGTGAGTTAATATTTACAGGGTGTCCCCGGGAGTGTGTTAATATTTACAGTGGGTCTCCAGGAGTGTGTTAGTATTTACAGGGCGTCTCAGGGAGTGAGTTAATATTTGCTGGGTGTCTCCGGGAGTGTGTTAATATTTACAAGGCCTCCCCGGGAGTGTGTTAATATGTACAGGGTGTCCCCGGGAGTATGTTAATATTTACAGGTGGCCCCCGGGAGTGTGTTAATATTTACCAGGTTTTCCAGGGAGTGTGTTAATATTTACCAGGATGTCTTTGGGAGTGTCTTAATATTTACAGGGGGTCCCCGGGAGTGTGTTAATATTTACTGGGGGTCTCCGAGAGTGTGTTAATATTGACAGGGTTTTCCCGGGAATGTGTTAATATTTACAGGGTGTCTCCGGGATTGTGTGAATATTTACAGGTTGTCCCCGGGAGTGTGTTAATATTTACCGGTGGTCGCCGGGAGTGTGTTAATATTTACTGGGTTTTCCCGGGAGTGTGTTAATATTTACAGGTTGTCTCTGGGAGTGTGTTAATATTTACAGGGGCTCTCCGGGAGTGTGTTAATATTTTCAGGGGGTCCCCGGGAGTTTGTTAATATTTACAGGTTGTCTCTGGGATTGTGTTAATATTTACATCTGGTCTCCGGGAGTGTGTGAATATTTACTGGGTTTTCCCGGTTGTGTGTTAATATTTACAAGGCCTCCCCGGGAGTGTGTTAATATGTACAGGGTGTCCCCAGGTGTATGTTAATATTTACAGGGGGTCCCCGGGAGTGTGTTAATATTTACAGGGGTCCCCAGGAGTATGTTAATTTTTACAGGGGCTCCCCAGCAGTGCGTTAATATTTACAGGGGGTCCCCGGGAGTTTGTTAATATTTACAGGGTGTCTCTGGGATTGTGTTAATATTTACATCTGGTCTCCGGGAGTGTGTGAATATTTACTGGGTTTTCCCGGGTGTGTGTTAATATTTACAAGGCCTCCCCGGGAGTGTGTTAATATGTACAGGGTGTCCCCAGGTGTATGTTAATATTTACAGGGGGTCCCCGGGAGTGTGTTAATATTTACAGGGGGTCCCCGGGAGTGTGTTAATATTTACAGGGGGTCACCGGGAGTATGTTAATATTTATAGGGGGTCCCCGGGAGTGTGTTAATATTTACAGGGGTCCCCAGGATTGTGTTAATTTTTACAGGGGCTCCCCGGGAGTGTGTTAATATTTACAGTGGTTCCCTGGGAGTGTATTAATATTTACAGGGAGTCCCCAGGACTGTGTTAATATTTACAGCGCTCCCCGGGAGTGTGATACTATTTACAGGGGGTCTCCGGGAGTGTGTTAATATTTACAGGGGGTTTCCGGGAGTGTGTTAATATTTACAGGGGGTCCCCGGGAGTTTGTTAATATTTACAGGGTGTCTCCGGGAGTGTGTTAATATTTACAGGGGGTCCCCAGGAGTGTGTTAATATTTACAGGTGGCCCCTGGGAGTGTGTTAATATTTACAAGGGTCCCCGGGATGCGTGTTAATATTTACAGTGTGTCTTTGAGAGTGTGTTAATATTTACAGGGGGTCTCCGGGAGTGGTAATATTTACAGGGTTTCTCCAGGAGTGTGTTAATATTTACAAGGTGTCTCCGGGAGAGTGTTAATATTTACAGGTGGTCCCCGGGAGTGTGTTAATATTTACAGGGTTTCTCCAGGAGTGTGTTAATATTTACAAGGGGTCTCCGGGAGAGTGTTAATATTTACAGGTGGTCCCCGGGAGTGTGTTAATATTCACAGGGGGACCCCGGGAATGTGTTAATATTTACAGGGTGTTTCCGGGAGTGTGTTAATATTTATATGGGGTCTCCGGGAGTGTTTTAATATTTACAGTGGTCCCCGGGATGCGTGTTAATATTTACAGGGTGTCTCCGGGCGTGTGTTAATATTTACAGGTGGTCCCCGGGAGTGTGTTAATATTTACAGGGGGTCTCCGAGAGTGTGTTATTATTTACAGGTGGTCCCCGGGGTGTGTTAATATTTACAGGGTTTTCCCGGGAGTGTCTTAATATTTACAGGGGGTCTCCGGGAGTGTGTTAATATTTACAGGGTGTCCACGGGACTGAGTTAATATTTACAGGGTGTCCCCGGGCGTGTGTTAATATTTACAGGGGGTCACCGGGAGTGTGTTAACATTTACACGTGGTCTCCAGGAGTGTGATAATATTTACAGTGTGTCTCCGGGAGTGTGTTAATATTTACAAGGCCTCTCCGGGTTTGTGTTAATATTTACAGGGGGTCCCCGGGAGTGTGTTAATATTTACAGGGGGTCCCCGGAAGTGTGTTAATGTTTACAGGTGGCCCCATGGAGTGTGTTAATATTTACAGGTGGTCCCCGGGAGTGTGTTAATATTTACAGGGTTTTCCCGGGAATGTGTTAATATTTACTGGGGGTCCCCGGGAGTGTGTTAATATTTACAGGTGGTCCCCGGGAGTGTGTTAATATTTACAGGGTGTCCCCGGGAGTGTGTTAATATTTACAGGGGCTCCCCGGGAGTGTGTTAATATTTACAGGGACTCCCCGGGTGTGTGTTAATATTTACAGGGGGTCCCCAGGAGTGTGTTAATATTTACAGGGAGTCCCCGGGAGTCTGTTAATATTTACACGGGGTCTCCGGGAGTGTGTTAATATTTACAGTGTGTCCCCGGGAGTGTGTTAATATTTACAGGGGACCCCAGGAGTGTGTTAATTTTTATAGGGGCTCCCCAGGAGTGTGTTAATATTTACAGTGGTTCCCCGGGAGTGTATTAATATTTACTGGGAGTCCCCAGGACTGTGTTAATATTTACAGCGCTCCCCGGGAGTGTGTTACTATTTACAGGGGGTCTCCGGGAGTGTGGTAATATTTACAGGGGGTTTCCGGGAGTGTGTTAATATTTACAGGGGGTCCCCAGGAGTGTGTTAATATTTACAGGGGGTCCCCGGGAGTGTGTTAATATTTACAGGGGCTCCCCGGGAGTGGGTTAATATTTACAGGGTGTCTCTGGGAGTGTGTTAATATTTACAGGGTTTCCCCCGGAGTGAGTTAATATTTACAGGGTGTCCCCGGGAGTGTGTTAATATTTACAGTGGGTCTCCAGGAGTGTGTTAGTATTTACAGGGCGTCTCAGGGAGTGAGTTAATATTTGCTGGGTGTCTCCGGGAGTGTGTTAATATTTACAAGGCCTCCCCGGGAGTGTGTTAATATGTACAGGGTGTCCCCGGGAGTATGTTAATATTTACAGGTGGCCCCCGGGAGTGTGTTAATATTTACCAGGTTTTCCAGGGAGTGTGTTAATATTTACAGGATGTCTTTGGGAGTGTCTTAATATTTACAGGGGGTCCCCGGGAGTGTGTTAATATTTACTGGGGGTCTCCGAGAGTGTGTTAATATTGACAGGGTTTTCCCGGGAATGTGTTAATATTTACAGGGTGTCTCCGGGATTGTGTGAATATTTACAGGTTGTCCCCGGGAGTGTGTTAATATTTACCGGTGGTCGCCGGGAGTGTGTTAATATTTACTGGGTTTTCCCGGGAGTGTGTTAATATTTACAGGTTGTCTCTGGGAGTGTGTTAATATTTACAGGGGCTCTCCGGGAGTGTGTTAATATTTTCAGGGGGTCCCCGGGAGTTTGTTAATATTTACAGGTTGTCTCTGGGATTGTGTTAATATTTACATCTGGTCTCCGGGAGTGTGTGAATATTTACTGGGTTTTCCCGGTTGTGTGTTAATATTTACAAGGCCTCCCCGGGAGTGTGTTAATATGTACTGGGTGTCCCCAGGTGTATGTTAATATTTACAGGGGGTCCCCGGGAGTGTGTTAATATTTACAGGGGTCCCCAGGAGTATGTTAATTTTTACAGGGGCTCCCCAGCAGTGCGTTAATATTTACAGGGGGTCCCCGGGAGTTTGTTAATATTTACAGGGTGTCTCTGGGATTGTGTTAATATTTACATCTGGTCTCCGGGAGTGTGTGAATATTTACTGGGTTTTCCCGGGTGTGTGTTAATATTTACAAGGCCTCCCCGGGAGTGTGTTAATATGTACAGGGTGTCCCCAGGAGTATGTTAATATTTGCAGGGGGTCCCCGGGAGTGTGTTAATATTTACAGGGGGTCCCCGGGAGTGTGTTAATATTTACAGGGGGTCACCGGGAGTATGTTAATATTTATAGGGGGTCCCCGGGAGTGTGTTAATATTTACAGGGGTCCCCAGGATTGTGTTAATTTTTACAGGGGCTCCCCGGGAGTGTGTTAATATTTACAGTGGTTGCCTGGGAGTGTATTAATATTTACAGGGAGTCCCCAGGACTGTGTTAATATTTACAGCGCTCCCCGGGAGTGTGATACTATTTACAGGGGGTCTCCGGGAGTGTGTTAATATTTACAGGGGGTTTCCGGGAGTGTGTTAATATTTACAGGGGGTCCCCGGGAGTTTGTTAATATTTACAGGGTGTCTCCGGGAGTGTGTTAATATTTACAGGGGGTCCCCAGGAGTGTGTTAATATTTACAGGTGGCCCCTGGGAGTGTGTTAATATTTACAAGGGTCCCCGGGATGCGTGTTAATATTTACAGTGTGTCTTTGAGAGTGTGTTAATATTTACAGGGGGTCTCCGGGAGTGGTAATATTTACAGGGTTTCTCCAGGAGTGTGTTTATATTTACAAGGGGTCTCCGGGAGAGTGTTAATATTTACAGGTGGTCCCCGGGAGTGTGTTAATATTTACAGGGTGTCCCCAGGAGTATGTTAATATTTACAGGGGGTCCCCAGGAGTGTGTTAATATTTACCGATGGTCACCGTGAGTGTGTTAATATTTACTGGGTTTTCCCAGGAGTGTGTTAATATTTACAGGATGTCTCTGGGAGTGTGTTAATATTTACAGGTGGCCCCCGGGTGTGTGTTAATATTTACTAGCTTTTCCCGGGAGTGTGTTAATATTTACTAGGTTTTCCCGGGAGTGTGTTAATATTTACAGTGGATCTCCGGGAGTGTGTTAATATTTACAGGGGGTCCCCGGGAGTCTGTTAATACTTACAGGGTGTCTCCGGGAGTGTGTTAATATTTACAGGGGGTCCCCAGGAGTATGTTAATATTTACAGGGGCTCCCCGGGAGTGTATTAATATTTACAGGGGGTCTCCGGGAATGTGTTAATATTTACAGGGGGTCTCCGGGAGTGTGTTAATATTTACAGGGGGTCCCCGGGCGTGTGTTCATATTTACAGGGGGTCTCCGGGAGTGTGTTAATATTTACAGGGTGTCCCCGGGAGTGTGTTAATATTTACAGGGGGTCCCCGGGAGTGTGTTAATATTTACAGGTGGTCCCCGGGAGTGTGTTAATATTTATAGGGTTTTCCCGTGAGTGTGTTAATATTTACAGGGGGTCTCCGGGAGTGTGTTAATATTTACAGGTTGTCCCCGGGTGTGTGTTAATATTTACAAGGGGTCTCCGGGAGTGTGTTAATATTTACTGGGGGTCTCCGGGAGTGTTTTTAAATTTACAGGGGTCACCGGGAGTGTGTTGCTATTTACAGGGGGTCCCCGGGAGTTTGTTAATATTTACAGGGTGTCTCTGGGATTGTGTTAATATTTACAAGCCCTCGCTGGGAGTGTGTTAATATGTACAGGGTGTCCTTAGGAGTATGTTAATATTTACAGGGGGTCCCCGGGAGTGTGTTAATATTTACAGGGGTCCCCAGGAGTATGTTAATTTTTACAGGGGCTCCCCGGGATTGTGTTAATATTTACAGTGGGTCCCCGGGAGTGTGTTGCTATTTACAGGGGGTCTCTGGGAGTGTGTTAATATTTACATGGTTTCCCCGGGAGTGTGTTAATATTCACAGGGTGTCTCCGGGAGTGTGTTAATATTTACAGGGGGTCCCCGGGAGTTTGTTAATATTTACAGGGTGTCTCCGGGAGTGTGTTAATATTTACAGGGGGTCCCCAGGAGTGTGTTTATATTTACAGGTGGCCCCCGGGAGTGTGTTAATATTTACAGGGGTACCCGGGAGTGTGTTAATATTTACAGGGGGTCCCCGGGAGTGTGTTAATATTTACTGGGTTTTCCCGGGAGTGTGTTAATATTTACAGGATGTCTCTGGGAGTGTGTTAATATTTACAGGTGGCCCCCGGGAGTGTGTTAATATTTACTAGCTTTTCCCGGGAGTGTGTTAATATTTACTAGGTTTTCCCGGGAGTGTGTTAATATTTACAGTGGATCTCCGGGAGTGTGTTAATATTTACAGGTGGTCCCCGGGAGTCTGTTAATACTTACAGGGTGTCTCCGGGAATGTGTTAATATTTACAGGGGGTCTCCGGGAGTGTGTTAATATTTACAGGGGGTCCCCGGGCGTGTGTTCATATTTACAGGGGGTCTCCGGGAGTGTGTTAATATTTACAGGGTGTCCCCGGGAGTGTGTTAATATTTACAGGGGGTCCCCGGTAGTGTGTTAATATTTACAGGGTGTCTCCGGGAGTATGTTAATATTTACAGGGGCTCCCCGGGAGTGTGTTAATATTTACAGGGTGTCTCCGGGAGTGTGTTAATATTTACAGGGTGTCTCCGGGATGTGTTACTATTTACAGGGTGTCTCCGGGAGTACGTTAGTATTTACAGGGGGTCTCCGGGAGTGTATTAATGTTTACAGGGGGTCTCCGGGATGTGTTAATATTTAAAGGGTGTCTCCGGGAGTGTGTTAATATTTACAGGGTGTCCCCGGGAGTGTGTTAATATTTACAGGGGGTCCCCGGGAGTGTGTTAATATTTACTGGGTGTCCCCGGGAGTGTGTTAATATTTACAGGTGGTCCCCGGGAGTGTGTTAATATTTATAGGGTTTTCCCGTGAGTGTGTTAATATTTACAGGGGGTCTCCGGGAGTGTGTTAATATTTACAGGTTGTCCCCGGGTGTGTGTTAATATTTACAAGGGGTCTCCGGGAGTGTGTTAATATTTACTGGGGGTCTCCGGGAGTGTTTTTAAATTTACAGGGGTCCCCGGGAGTGTGTTGGTATTTACAGGGGGTCCCCGGGAGTTTGTTAATATTTACAGGGTGTCTCTGGGATTGTGTTAATATTTACAAGCCCTCGCCGGGAGTGTGTTAATATGTACAGGGTGTCCTTAGGAGTATGTTAATATTTACAGGGGGTCCCCGGGAGTGTGTTAATATTTACAGGGGTCCCCAGGAGTCTGTTAATTTTTACAGGGGCTCCCCGGGATTGTGTTAATATTTACAGTGGGTCCCCGGGAGTGTGTTGCTATTTACAGGGGGTCTCTGGGAGTGTGTTAATATTTACAGGGTTTCCCCGGGAGTGTGTTAATATTCACAGGGTGTCTCCGGGAGTGTGTTAATATTTACAGGGGGTCCCCGGGAGTTTGTTAATATTTACAGGGTGTCTCCGGGAGTGTGTTAATATTTACAGGGGGTCCCCAGGAGTGTGTTTATATTTACAGGTGGCCCCCGGGAGTGTGTTAATATTTACAGGGGGTCCCCGGGAGTGTGTTAATATTTACTGGGTTTTCCCGGGAGTGTGTTAATATTTACAGGATGTCTCTGGGAGTGTGTTAATATTTACAGGTGGCCCCCGGGAGTGTGTTAATATTTACTAGCTTTTCCCGGGAGTGTGTTAATATTTACTAGGTTTTCCCGGGAGTGTGTTAATATTTACAGTGGATCTCCGGGAGTGTGTTAATATTTACAGGTGGTCCCCGGGAGTCTGTTAATACTTACAGGGTGTCTCCGGGAGTGTGTTAATATTTACAGGGGGTCCCCAGAAGTGTGTTAATATTTACAGGTGGCCCCCGGGAGTGTGTTAATATTTACAGGGGTCCCTGGGATGCGTGTTAATATTTACAGGGTGTCTTCGAGAGTGTGTTAATATTTACAGGGGGTCTCCGGGAGTGGTAATATTTACAGTGGGTATCCAGGAGTGTGTTAATATTTACAGGGTGTCTCCGGGAGTGTGTTAATATTTACACGGGGTCTCCGGGAGTGTTTTAATATTTACAGGGTGTCCCCAGGAATGTGTGAATATTTACAAGGCCTCCCCGGGAGTGTTTTAATATGTACAGGGTGTCCCCAAGAGTGTGTTAATATTTACAGGTGGTCCCCGGGAGTGTGTGACTATTCACAGGGGGTCCCCGGGAGTGTGTTAATATTTACAGGGTGTCTCTGGGAGTGTGTTAATATTTACAGGTGGTCCCCGGTAATGTGTTAATATTTACAGGGTTTTCCCGGGAGTGTTTTAATATTTACAGGGTGTCTCCGGGCGTGTGTTAATATTTACAGGTGGTCCCCGGGAGTGTGTTAATATTTACAGGGGGTCTCCGAGAGTGTGTTAATATTTACAGGGCGTCTCCGAGAGTGTGTTAATATATACAGGGTGTCTCCGGGAGTGTGTTAATATTTACAGGGTGTACCCGGGAGTGTGTTAATATTTACTGGAGGTCCCCGGGAGTGTGTTAATATTTACAGGTGGTCTCCTGGTGTTTGTTAATATTTACAAGGACTCCCCGGGAGTGTGTTAATATGTACAGGGTGTCCCCAGGAGTATGTTAATATTTACAGGGGGTCCCCAGGAGTGTGTTAATATTTACTGGTGGTCGCCGTGAGTGTGTTAATATTTACTGGGTTTTCCCAGGAGTGTGTTAATATTTACAGGATGTCTCTGGGAGTGTGTTAATATTTACAGGTGGCCCCCGGGAGTGTGTTAATATTTACTAGCTTTTCCCGGGAGTGTGTTAATATTTACTAGGTTTTCCCGGGAGTGTGTTAATATTTACAGTGGATCTCCGGGAGTGTGTTAATATTTACAGGGGGTCCCCGGGAGTCTGTTAATACTTACAGGGTGTCTCCGGGAGTGTGTTAATATTTACAGGGGGTCCCCAGGAGTATGTTAATATTTACAGGGGCTCCCCGGGAGTGTATTAATATTTACAGGGGGTCTCCGGGAATGTGTTAATATTTACAGGGGGTCTCCGGGAGTGTGTTAATATTTACAGGGGGTCCCCGGGCGTGTGTTCATATTTACAGGGGGTCTCCGGGAGTGTGTTAATATTTACAGGGTGTCCCCGGGAGTGTGTTAATATTTACAGGGGGTCCCCGGTAGTGTGTTAATATTTACAGGGTGTCTCCGGGAGTGTGTTAATATTTACAGGGTGTCTCCGGGATGTGTTACTATTTACAGGGTGTCTCCGGGAGTACGTTAGTATTTACAGGGGGTCTCCGGGAGTGTATTAATGTTTACAGGGGGTCTCCGGGATGTGTTAATATTTAAAGGGTGTCTCCGGGAGTGTGTTAATATTTACAGGGTGTCCCCGGGAGTGTGTTAATATTTACAGGTGACCCCCGGGAGTGTGTTAATATTTACAGGGGGTCTCTGGGAGTGTGTTAATGTTTACAGGGTGTTCCGGGAGTGTTTTAATATATACAGGGGGTCCCCGAGAGTGTGTTAATATTTACAGGGGTCTCCGGGAGTGTGTTAATATTTACAGGGGGTCCCCGGTAGTGTGTTAATATTTACAGGTGGTCTCCGGGAGTGTGTTAATATTTACAGGGGGTCCCTGGGAGTTTGTTAATATTTACAGGTGGTCTCCGGGAGTGTGTTATTATTTGCTGGGTTTTCCCGGGTGTGTGTTAATATTTACCTGGCCTCCCCACGAGTGTCTTAATATTTACAGGGTGTCACCGGGCTTGTGTTAATATTTACAGGGGGTCCCCGGGAGTGTGTTAATATTCACAGGGTGTCCCCAGGAGTTTGTTAATATTTACAGAAGTCCCCAGGAGTGTGTTAATTTTTACAGGGGCTCTCCGGGAGTGTGTTAATACTTACAGTGGTTCCCCGGGAGTGTGTTAATATTTACAGGGTGTCCCCAGGAGTGTGTTAGTATTTACAGGGGGTCTTCGGGAGTGTGTTAATATTTACAGGTGGTCCCCGGGAGTGTGTTAATATTTACAGGGGGTCTCCGAGAGTATGTTAATATTTACAGGGTGTGCCCGGGAGTGTGTTAATATTTACAGGGGGTCCCTGGGAGTGTGTTAATATTTACCGGTGGTCGCCGTGAGTGTGTTAATATTTACTGGGTTTTCCCGGGAGTGTGTTAATATTTACAGGATGTCTCTGGGAGTGTGTTAATATTTACAGGTGGCCCCCGGGAGTGTGTTAATATTTACTAGCTTTTCCCGGGAGTGTGTTAATATTTACTAGGTTTTCCCGGCAGTGTGTTAATATTTACAGTGGATCTCCGGGAGTGTGTTAATATTTACAGGCGGTCCCCGGGAGTCTGTTAATACTTACAGGGTGTTTCCGGGAGTGTGTTAATATTTACAGGGGGTCCCCAGGAGTGTGTTAATATTTACAGGTGGCCCCCGGGAGTGTGTTAATATTTACAGGGGTCCCTGGGATGCGTGTTAATATTTACAGGGTGTCTTCGAGAGTGTGTTAATATTTACAGGGGGTCTCCGGGAGTGGTAATATTTACAGTGGGTATCCAGGAGTGTGTTAATATTTACAGGGTGTCTCCGGGAGTGTGTTAATATTTACACGGGGTCTCCGGGAGTGTTTTAATATTTACAGGGTGTCCCCAGGAATGTGTGAATATTTACATGGCCTCCCCGGGAGTGTTTTAATATGTACAGGGTGTCCCCTTGAGTGTGTTAATATTTACAGGTGGTCCCCGGGAGTGTGTGACTATTCACAGGGGGTCCCCGGGAGTGTGTTAATATTTACAGGGTGTCTCTGGGAGTGTGTTAATATTTACAGGTGGTCCCCGGTAATGTGTTAATATTTACAGGGTTTTCCCGGGAGTGTTTTAATATTTACAGGGTGTCTCCGGGCGTGTGTTAATATTTACAGGTGGTCCCCGGGAGTGTGTTAATATTTACAGGGGGTCTCCGAGAGTGTGTTAATATTTACAGGGCGTCTCCGAGAGTGTGTTAATATATACAGGGTGTCTCCGGGAGTGTGTTAATATTTACAGGGTGTACCCGGGAGTGTGTTAATATTTACTGGAGGTCCCCGGGAGTGTGTTAATATTTACAGGTGGTCTCCTGGTGTTTGTTAATATTTACAAGGACTCCCCGGGAGTGTGTTAATATGTACAGGGTGTCCCCAGGAGTATGTTAATATTTACAGGTGGCCCCCGGGAGTGTGTTAATATTTACTAGGTTTTCCCGTGAGTGTGTTAATATTTACAGGATGTCTCTGGGAGTGTGTTAATATTTACAGCGGGTCCCCGGGAGTGAGCTAATATTTACAGGGGGTCTCCGAGAGTGTGTTAATATTGACAGGGTTTTCCTGGGAATGTGTTAATAGTTACAGGGTGTCTCCGGGATTGTGTTAATATTTACAGGTGGTCCCCGGGAGTATGTTAATATTTACAGGGGGTCTCCGAGAGTGTGTTAATATCTACAGGGTGTACCCGAGAGTGTGTTAATATTTACAGGGGGTCCCCGGGAGTGTGTTAATATTTACCGGTGGTCGCCGGGAGTGTGTTATTATTTACTGGGTTTTCCCGGGAGTGTGTTAATATTTACAGGATGTCTCTGGGAGTGTGTTAATATTTATAGGGGGTCTCTGGGAGTGTGTTAATATTTCCAGGGTGTCCCCGGGAGTGAATTAATATTTACAGGGTATCTCCGGGAGGGTCTTAATATTTATAGGGGTCCTCTGGGAGTGTGTTAATATTTACAGGGTGTCTCCGGGAGTGTGTTAATATTTACAGGGTTTCCCCGGGAGTGTGTTAATATTTACAGGGTGTCTCCGGGAGTGTGTTAATATTTACAGGGGGTCCCCGGGAGTTTGTTAATATTTACAGGGTGTCTCCGGGAGTGTGTTAATATTTACAGGGGGTCCCCAGGAGTGTGTTTATATTTACAGGTGGCCCCCGGGAGTGTGTTAATATTTACAGGGGTACCCGGGAGTGTGTTAATATTTACAGGGGGTCCCCGGGAGTGTGTTACTATTTACAGGGGGTCCCCGGGAGTGTGTTAATATTTACAGGGTGTCTCTGGGAGTGTGTTAATATTTACAGGTGGTCCCCGGGAATGCGTTAATATTTACAGGGTTTTCCCGGGTGTGTTTTTATATTTACAGGGTGTCTCCGAGAGTGTGTTAATATTTACAGGTGGTCCCCGGGAGTGTGTTAATATTTACAGGGGGTCTCCGAGAGTGTGTTAATATTTACTGGGGGTCCCCGGGAGTGTGTTAATATTTATAGGGTTTTCCCGGGAGTGTGTTAATATTTACAGGGGGTCTCCGGGATTGTGTTAATATTTACAGGGCTTTCCCGGGACTGTGCTAATATTTACAGGTGGTCTCTGGGAGTGTGTTAATATTTACAGGGTGTCCCCGGGAGTGAGTTAATATTTATAGGGTGTCCCCGGGAGTGTGTTAATATTTATAAGGCCTTCCCCGGTGTGTGTTAATATGTACAGGGTGTCCCCAGGAGTATGTTAATATTTACAGGTTGCCCCCGGGAGTGTGTTAATATTTACTAGGTTTTCCCGTGAGTGTGTTAATATTTACAGGATGTCTCTGGGAGTGTGTTAATATTTACAGCGGGTCCCCGGGAGTGAGCTAATATTTACAGGGGGTCTCCGAGAGTGTGTTAATATTGACAGGGTTTTCCTGGGAATGTGTTAATAGTTACAGGGTGTCTCCGGGATTGTGTTAATATTTACAGGTGGTCCCCGGGAGTATGTTAATATTTACAGGGGGTCTCCGAGAGTGTGTTAATATCTACAGGGTGTACCCGAGAGTGTGTTAATATTTACAGGGGGTCCCCGGGAGTGTGTTAATATTTACTGGTGGTCGCCGGGAGTGTGTTATTATTTACTGGGTTTTCCCGGGAGTGTGTTAATATTTACAGGATGTCTCTGGGAGTGTGTTAATATTTATAGGGGGTCTCTGGGAGTGTGTTAATATTTCCAGGGTGTCCCCGGGAGTGAATTAATATTTACAGGGTATCTCCGGGAGGGTCTTAATATTTATAGGGGTCCTCTGGGAGTGTGTTAATATTTACAGGGTGTCTCCGGGAGTGTGTTAATATTTACAGGGTTTCCCCGGGAGTGTGTTAATATTTACAGGGTGTCTCCGGGAGTGTGTTAATATTTACAGGGGGTCCCCGGGAGTTTGTTAATATTTACAGGGTGTCTCCGGGAGTGTGTTAATATTTACAGGGGGTCCCCAGGAGTGTGTTTATATTTACAGGTGGCCCCCGGGAGTGTGTTAATATTTACAGGGGTACCCGGGAGTGTGTTAATATTTACAGGGGGTCCCCGGGAGTGTGTTACTATTTACAGGGGGTCCCCGGGAGTGTGTTAATATTTACAGGGTGTCTCTGGGAGTGTGTTAATATTTACAGGTGGTCCCCGGGAATGCGTTAATATTTACAGGGTTTTCCCGGGTGTGTTTTTATATTTACAGGGTGTCTCCGAGAGTGTGTTAATATTTACAGGTGGTCCCCGGGAGTGTGTTAATATTTACAGGGGGTCTCCGAAAGTGTGTTAATATTTACTGGGGGTCCCCGGGAGTGTGTTAATATTTATAGGGTTTTCCCGGGAGTGTGTTAATATTTACAGGGGGTCTCCGGGATTGTGTTAATATTTACAGGGCTTTCCCGGGACTGTGCTAATATTTACAGGTGGTCTCTGGGAGTGTGTTAATATTTACAGGGTGTCCCCGGGAGTGAGTTAATATTTATAGGGTGTCCCCGGGAGTGTGTTAATATTTATAAGGCCTTCCCCGGTGTGTGTTAATATGTACAGGGTGTCCCCAGGAGTATGTTAATATTTACAGGTTGCCCCCGGGAGTGTGTTAATATTTACTAGGTTTTCCCGGGAGTGTGTTAATATTTATAGGATGTCTCTGGGAGTGTGTTAACATTTACAGGGTGTCTCCGGGAGTGTTTTAATATTTATATGGGGTCTCTGGGAGTGTGTTAATATTTACAGGGTGTCCCCGGGAGTGAGTTAATATTTATAGGGTGTCCCCGGGAGTGTGTTAATATTTATAAGGCCTTCCCCGGTGTGTGTTAATATGTACAGGGTGTCCCCAGGAGTATGTTAATATTTACAGGTTGCCCCCGGGAGTGTGTTAATATTTACTAGGTTTTCCCGGGAGTGTGTTAATATTTATAGGATGTCTCTGGGAGTGTGTTAACATTTACAGGGTGTCTCCGGGAGTGTTTTAATATTTATATGGGGTCTCTGGGAGTGTGTTAATATTTACACGGGTCCCCGGGAGTGTGTTAATATGTACAGGGTGTCCCCGGGAGTACGTTAATATTTACAGGGGGTCCCCGGGAGTGTGTTAATAATTACAGGGGTCCCCAGGATTGTGTTAATTTTTACAGGGGCTCCCCGGGAGTGTGTTAATATTTACAGGGGCTCCCCGGGAGTGGGTTAATATTTACAGGGGGTCTCTGGGAGTGTGTTAATATTTACAGGGGGTCCCCGGGAGTTTTTTAATACTTACAGGGTGTCTCCGGGTGTGTGTTAATATTTACAGGGGGTCCCCAGGAGTGTGTTAATATTTACAGGGGGCCCCCGGGAGTGTGTTAATATTTACGGGGGTCCCCGGGATGCGTGTTAATATTTACAGGGGGTCTCCGGGTGTGTGTTAATATTTACAGGTGGTCTCCTGGTGTGTGTTAATATTTACAAGGACTCCCCGGGAGTGTGTTAATATGTACAGGGTGTCCCCAGGAGTATGTTAATATTTACAGGTGGCCCCCGGGGGTGTGTTAATATTTACTAGGTTTTCCCGGGAGTGTGTTAATATTTACAGGATGTCTCTGGGAGTGTGTTAATATTCACAGCGGGTCCCCGGGAGTGAGTTAATATTTACAGGGGGTCTCTGAGAGTGTGTTAATATTGACAGGGTTTTCCCGGGAATGTGTTAATATTTACAGGGTGTCTCCGGGATTGTGTTAATATTTACAGGTGGTCCCCGGGAGTGTGTTAATATTTACAGGGGGTCTCCGAGAGTGTGTTAATATTTACAGGGTGTACCCGAGAGTGTGTTAATATTTACAGGGGGTCCCCGGGAGTGTGTTAATATTTACCGGTGGTCGCCGGGAATGTGTTAATATTTACTGGGTTTTCCCGGGAGTGTGTTAATATTTACAGGATGTCTCTGGGAGTGTGTTTATATTTATAGGGGGTCTCTGGGAGTGTGTTAATATTTCCAGGGTGTCCCCGGGAGTGAGTTAATATTTACAGGGTTTCCCCGGGAGTGTGTTAATATTTACAAGGGGTCTCCGGGAGTATGTTTGTATTTACAGGGGGTCTCCGGGAGTGTATTAATGTTTACAGGGGGTCTCCGGGATGTGTTAATATTTAAAGGGGTTCTCCGGGAGTGTCTTAATATTTACAAGGGTCTCTGGGAGTGTGTTAATATTTACAGGGGGTCCCCGGGAGTGTGTTAATATTTACAGGTGGTCCCCGGGTGTGTGTTAATATTTACAGGGTGTCCCCGGGAGTGTGTTCATATTTACAGGGTGTCTCCGGGAGTGTGTTAATATTTACAGGGGTTCCCCGGGAGTGTGTTAATATTTACAGGTGGTCCCCGTGTGTGTGTTAATATTTACAGGGGGTCTCCGGGAGTGTGTTAATATTTACAGGGTGTTTCCGGGAGTGTGTTAATATTTACAGGGGGTCCCCAGGAGTGTGTTAATATTTACAGGTGGCCCCCGGGAGTGTGTTAATATTTACAGGGGTCCCTGGGATGCGTGTTAATATTTACAGGGTGTCTTCGAGAGTGTGTTAATATTTACAGGGGGTCTCCGGGAGTGTTTTAATATTTATATGGGGTCTCTGGGAGTGTGTTAATATTTACACGGGTCCCCGGGAGTGTGTTAATATGTACAGGGTGTCCCCGGGAGTACGTTAATATTTACAGGGGGTCCCCGGGAGTGTGTTAATAATTACAGGGGTCCCCAGGATTGTGTTAATTTTTACAGGGGCTCCCCGGGAGTGTGTTACTATTTACAGGGGCTCCCCGGGAGTGGGTTAATATTTACAGGGGGTCTCTGGGAGTGTGTTAATATTTACAGGGGGTCCCCGGGAGTTTTTTAATACTTACAGGGTGTCTCCGGGTGTGTGTTAATATTTACAGGGGGTCCCCAGGAGTGTGTTAATATTTACAGGGGGCCCCCGGGAGTGTGTTAATATTTACGGGGGTCCCCGGGATGCGTGTTAATATTTACAGGGGGTCTCCGGGTGTGTGTTAATATTTACAGGTGGTCTCCTGGTGTGTGTTAATATTTACAAGGACTCCCCGGGAGTGTGTTAATATTTACAGGGTGTCCCCAGGAGTATGTTAATATTTACAGGTGGCCCCCGGGGGTGTGTTAATATTTACTAGGTTTTCCCGGGAGTGTGTTAATATTTACAGGATGTCTCTGGGAGTGTGTTAATATTCACAGCGGGTCCCCGGGAGTGAGTTAATATTTACAGGGGGTCTCTGAGAGTGTGTTAATATTGACAGGGTTTTCCCGGGAATGTGTTAATATTTACAGGGTGTCTCCGGGATTGTGTTAATATTTACAGGTGGTCCCCGGGAGTGTGTTAATATTTACAGGGGGTCTCCGAGAGTGTGTTAATATTTACAGGGTGTACCCGAGAGTGTGTTAATATTTACAGGGGGTCCGCGGGAGTGTGTTAATATTTACCGGTGGTCGCCGGGAATGTGTTAATATTTACTGGGTTTTCCCGGGAGTGTGTTAATATTTACAGGATGTCTCTGGGAGTGTGTTTATATTTATAGGGGGTCTCTGGGAGTGTGTTAATATTTCCAGGGTGTCCCCGGGAGTGAGTTAATATTTACAGGGTTTCCCCGGGAGTGTGTTAATATTTACAAGGGGTCTCCGGGAGTATGTTAGTATTTACAGGGGGTCTCCGGGAGTGTATTAATGTTTACAGGGGGTCTCCGGGTTGTGTTAATACTTAAAGGGGTTCTCCGGGAGTGTCTTAATATTTACAAGGGTCTCTGGGAGTGTGTTAATATTTACAGGGGGTCCCCGGGAGTGTGTTAATATTTACAGGTGGTCCCCGGGTGTGTGTTAATATTTACAGGGTGTCCCCGGGAGTGTGTTCATATTTACAGGGTGTCTCCGGGAGTGTGTTAATATTTACAGGGGTTCCCCGGGAGTGTGTTAATATTTACAGGTGGTCCCCGTGTGTGTGTTAATATTTACAGGGGGTCTCCGGGAGTGTGTTAATATTTACAGGGTGTTTCCGGGAGTGTGTTAATATTTACAGCGGGTCCCCAGGAGTGTGTTAATATTTACAGGTGGCCCCCGGGAGTGTGTTAATATTTACAGGGGTCCCTGGGATGCGTGTTAATATTTACAGGGTGTCTTCGAGAGTGTGTTAATATTTACAGGGGGTCTCCGGGAGTGGTAATATTTACAGTGGGTATCCAGGAGTGTGTTAGTATTTACAGGGGGTCTTCGGGAGTGTGTTAATATTCACAGGTGGTCCCCGGGAGTGTGTTAATATTTACAGGGGGTCTCCGAGAGTATGTTAATATTTACAGGGTGTGCCCGGGAGTGTGTTAATATTTACAGGGGGTCCCCGGGAGTGTGTTAATATTTACCGGTGGTCGCCGTGAGTGTGTTAATATTTACTGGGTTTTCCCGGGAGTGTGTTAATATTTACAGGATGTCTCTGGGAGTGTGTTAATATTTACAGGTGGCCCCCGGGAGTGTGTTAATATTTACTAGGTTTTCCCGGCAGTGTGTTAATATTTACAGTGGATCTCCGGGAGTGTGTTAATATTTACAGGGTGTCCCCAGGAGTGTGTTAGTATTTACAGGGGGTCTTCGGGAGTGTGTTAATATTCACAGGTGGTCCCCGGGAGTGTGTTAATATTTACAGGGGGTCTCCGAGAGTATGTTAATATTTACAGGGTGTGCCCGGGAGTGTGTTAATATTTACAGGGGGTCCCCGGGAGTGTGTTAATATTTACCGGTGGTCGCCGTGAGTGTGTTAATATTTACTGGGTTTTCCCGGGAGTGTGTTAATATTTACAGGATGTCTCTGGGAGTGTGTTAATATTTACAGGTGGCCCCCGGGAGTGTGTTAATATTTACTAGCTTTTCCCGGGAGTGTGTTAATATTTACTAGGTTTTCCCGGCAGTGTGTTAATATTTACAGTGGATCTCCGGGAGTGTGTTAATATTTACAGGGGGTCCCCGGGAGTCTGTTAATACTTACAGGGTGTTTCCGGGAGTGTGTTAATATTTACAGGGGGTCCCCAGGAGTGTGTTAATATTTACAGGTGGCCCCCGGGAGTGTGTTAATATTTACAGGGGTCCCTGGGATGCGTGTTAATATTTACAGAGTGTCTTCGAGAGTGTGTTAATATTTACAGGGGGTCTCCGGGAGTGGTAATATTTACAGTGGGTATCCAGGAGTGTGTTAATATTTACAGGGTGTCTCCGGGAGTGTGTTAATATTTACACGGGGTCTCCGGGAGTGTTTTAATATTTACAGGGTGTCCCCAGGAATGTGTGAATATTTACAAGGCCTCCCCGGGAGTGTTTTAATATGTACAGGGTGTCCCCAAGAGTGTGTTAATATTTACAGGTGGTCCCCGGGAGTGTGTGACTATTCACAGGGGGTCCCCGGGAGTGTGTTAATATTTACAGGGTGTCTCTGGGAGTGTGTTAATATTTACAGGTGGTCCCCGGTAATGTGTTAATATTTACAGGGTTTTCCCGGGAGTGTTTTAATATTTACAGGGTGTCTCCGGGCGTGTGTTAATATTTACAGGTGGTCCCCGGGAGTGTGTTAATATTTACAGGGGGTCTCCGAGAGTGTGTTAATATTTACAGGGCGTCTCCGAGAGTGTGTTAATATATACAGGGTGTCTCCGGGAGTGTGTTAATATTTACAGGGTGTACCCGGGAGTGTGTTAATATTTACTGGAGGTCCCCGGGAGTGTGTTAATATTTACAGGTGGTCTCCTGGTGTTTGTTAATATTTACAAGGACTCCCCGGGAGTGTGTTAATATGTACAGGGTGTCCCCAGGAGTATGTTAATATTTACAGGTGGCCCCCGGGAGTGTGTTAATATTTACTAGGTTTTCCCGTGAGTGTGTTAATATTTACAGGATGTCTCTGGGAGTGTGTTAATATTTACAGCGGGTCCCCGGGAGTGAGCTAATATTTACAGGGGGTCTCCGAGAGTGTGTTAATATTGACAGGGTTTTCCTGGGAATGTGTTAATAGTTACAGGGTGTCTCCGGGATTGTGTTAATATTTACAGGTGGTCCCCGGGAGTATGTTAATATTTACAGGGGGTCTCCGAGTGTGTGTTAATATCTACAGGGTGTACCCGAGAGTGTGTTAATATTTACAGGGGGTCCCCGGGAGTGTGTTAATATTTACCGGTGGTCGCCGGGAGTGTGTTATTATTTACTGGGTTTTCCCGGGAGTGTGTTAATATTTACAGGATGTCTCTGGGAGTGTGTTAATATTTATAGGGGGTCTCTGGGAGTGTGTTAATATTTCCAGGGTGTCCCCGGGAGTGAATTAATATTTACAGGGTATCTCCGGGAGGGTCTTAATATTTATAGGGGTCCTCTGGGAGTGTGTTAATATTTACAGGGTGTCTCCGGGAGTGTGTTAATATTTACAGGGTCTCCCCAGGAGTGTGTTAATATTTACAGGGTGTCTCCGGGAGTGTGTTAATATTTACAGGGGGTCCCCGGGAGTTTGTTAATATTTACAGGGTGTCTCCGGGAGTGTGTTAATATTTACAGGGGGTCCCCAGGAGTGTGTTTATATTTACAGGTGGCCCCCGGGAGTGTGTTAATATTTACAGGGGTACCCGGGAGTGTGTTAATATTTACAGGGGGTCCCCGGGAGTGTGTTACTATTTACAGGGGGTCCCCGGGAGTGTGTTAATATTTACAGGGTGTCTCTGGGAGTGTGTTAATATTTACAGGTGGTCCCCGGGAATGCGTTAATATTTACAGGGTTTTCCCGGGTGTGTTTTTATATTTACAGGGGGTCCCCGGGAGTGTGTTAATATTTACAGGGGGTGTCTGGGAGTGTGTTAATATTTACAGCGGTTCCCCGGGAGTGTGTTAATATTTACAGGGGGTCCCCGGGAGTGTGTTCATATTTACAGGGGGTCTCCGGGAGTGTGTTAATATTTACAGGGTGTCCCCGGGAGTGTGTTAATATTTACAGGGGGTCCCCGGTAGTGTGTTAATATTTACAGGGTGTCTCCGGGAGTATGTTAATATTTACAGGGGCTCCCCAGGAGTGTGTTACTATTTACCGGGTGTCTCCGGGATGTGTTACTATTTACAGGGTGTCTCCGGGAGTACGTTAGTATTTACAGGGGGTCTCCGGGAGTGTATTAATGTTTACAGGGGGTCTCCGGGATGTGTTAATATTTAAAGGGTGTCTCCGGGAGTGTGTTAATATTTACAGGGTGTCCCCGGGAGTGTGTTAATATTTACAGGTGGTCCCCGGGAGTGTGTTAATATTTACAGGGTGTCCCTGGGAGTGTGTTAATATTTACAGGAGGTTCCCGGGAGTGTGTTAATATTTACAGGTGGTCCCCGGGAGTGTGTTAATATTTACAGTTTGTCCCCGGGAGTGTGTTAATATTTACAGGGTGTCCCCGGGAGTGTGCTAATATTTACAGGGGGTCTCCGGGAGCGTGTTAATATTTACAGGGTGTCCCCGGGCGTGTGTTAATATTTACAGGGGGTCTCCGGGTGTGTGTTAATATTTACAGGGTGTCTCCGGGAGTGTGTTAATATTTACAGGGGGTCTCTGGGAGTGTGTTAATATTTACAGGGGGTCACCGGGCGTGTGTAAATATTTACAGGGTGTCTCCGGTGGTGTGTTAATATTTACAGGGGTTCTCCGGGAGTGTGTTAATATTTACAGGGGGTCCCTGGGATGTGTTAATATTTACAGGGTGTCTCCGGGAGTATGTTAGTATTTACAGGGGGTCTCCGGGAGTGCATTAATGTTTACAGGGGGTCTCCGGGATGTGTTAATATTTAAAGGTTTCTCCGGGAGTGTGTTAATATTTACAGGGTGTCCCTGGGAGTGTGTTAATATTTACAGGGTGTCCCTGGGAGTGTGTTAATATTTACAGGAGGTCCCCGGGAGTGTGTTAATATTTACAGGGACACCCCGGGAGTGTGTTAATATTTACAGGGTGTCCCCGGGAGTGTGTTAATATTTACAGGTGGTCCTCGGGAGTGTGTTAATATTTACAGTTTGTCCCCGGGAGTGTGTTAATATTTACAGGGGTTCCCCGGGAGTGTGTTAATATTTACAGGGGTTCCCCGGGAGTTTGTTAATGTTTACAGGGTGTCTCCGGGAGTGTGTTAATATTTACAGGGGGTCTCCGAGAGTGTGTTAATATTTACAGGGGCTCCCCGGGAGTGTGTTAATATTTACAGGGGCTCTCCGGGAGTGTGTTAATATTTACAGGGGGTCCCCGGGAGTGTGTTAATAATTACAGGACGTCCCTGGGAGTGTGTTAATATTTACAGGGGGTCCCCGGGAGTGTGTTAATATTTACAGGGGGTCTCTGGGAGTGTGTTAATATTTACAGCGTTTCCGCGGGAGTGTGTTAATATTTATAGGGGGTCCCCTGGAGTGTGTTCATATTTACAGGGGGTCTCCGGGAGTGTGTTAATATTTACAGGGTGTCCCCGGGAGTGTGTTAATATTTACAGGGGGTCCCCGATAGTGTGTTAATATTTACAGAGTGTCTCCGGGAGTATGTTACTATTTACAGGGGCTCCCCGGGAGTGTGTTAATATTTACAGGGTGTCTCCGGGAGTGTGTTAATATTTACAGGGTGTCTCCGGGATGTGTTACTATTTACAGGGTGTCTCCGTGAGTACGTTAGTATTTACAGGGGGTCTCCGGGTGTGTCTTAATGTTTACAGGGGGTCTCCGGGATGTGTTAATATTTAAAGGGTGTCTCCGGGAGTGTGTTAATATTTACAGGGTGTCCCCGGGAGTGTGTTAATATTTACAGGTGGTCCCCGGGAGTGTGTTAATATTTACAGTTTGTCCCCGGGAGTGTGTTAATATTTACAGGTGGTCCCCGGGAGTGTGTTAATATTTACAGGGGGTCCCCAGGAGCGTGTTAATATTTACAGGGTGTCCCCGGGCGTGTGTTAATATTTACAGGGGGTCTCCAGGTGTGTGTTAATATTTACAGGGTGTCTCCGGGAGTGTGTTAATACTTACAGGGGGTCTCCGGTAGTGTGTTAATATTTACAGGGGTTCTCCGGGAGTGTGTTAATATTTACAGCGGGTCCCCGGGAGTGTGTTAATATTTACAGGGAGTCTCCGGGAGTATGTTAATATTTACAGGGGCTCCCCGGGAGTGCGTTAATATTTACAGGGGGTCCCCGGGATGTGTTAATATTTACAGGGTGTCTCCGGGAGTATGTTAGTATTTACAGGGGGTCTCCGGGAGTGTATTAATGTTTACAGGGGGTCTCCGGGATGTGTTAATATTTAAAGGTTTCTCCGGGAGTGTGTTAATATTTACAGGGTGTCACTGGGAGTGTGTTAATATTTACAGGAGGTCCCCGGGTGTGTGTTAATATTTACAGGGACACCCCGGGAGTGTGTTAATATTTACAGGGTGTCCCCGGGAGTGTGTTAATATTTACAGGGTGTCCCCGGGAGTGTGTTAATATTTACAGGGGGTCCCTGGGAATGTGTTAATATTTGCAGGGTGTCCCTGGGAGTGTGTTAACATTTACAGGTGGTCCTCGGGAGTGTGTTAATATTTACAGTTTTTCCCCGGCAGTGTGTTAATATTTACAGGGGGTCCCCGGGAGTGTGTTAATATTTACAGGGGTTCCCCGGGAGTTTGTTAATGTTTACAGGGTGTCTCCGGGAGTGTGTTAATATTTACAGGGGGTCTCTGAGAGTGTGTTAATATTTACAGGGGCTCCCCGGGAGTGTGTTAATATTTACAGGGGCTCTCCGGGAGTGTGTTAATATTTACAGTGGGTCCCCGGGAGTGTGTTAATATTTACAGGGGGTCCCCGGGAGTGTGTTAATATTTACAGGGGGTCTCCGGGAGAGTGTTAATATTTACAGGGGGTCTCTGGGAGTGTGTTAATATTTACAGCGGGTCCCCGGGAGTGTCTTAATATTTACAGGGGCTCTCCGGGAGTGTGTTAATATTTACAGGCGGTCTCTGGGAGTGTGTTAATATTTACAGCGGGTCCCCGGGAGTGTGTTAATATTTACAGGGGGTCCCCGGGAGTGTGTTAATATTTACAGGGGGTGTCTGGGAGTGTGTTAATATTTACAGCGGTTCCCTGGAAGTGTGTTAATATTTACAGGGGGTCCCCGGGAGTGTGTTCATATTTACAGGGGGTCTCCGGGAGTGTGTTAATATTTACAGGGTGTCCCCGGGAGTGTGTTAATATTTACAGGGGGTCCCCGGTAGTGTGTTAATATTTACAGGGTGTCTCCGGGAGTATGTTAATATTTACAGGGGCTCCCCAGGAGTGTGTTAATATTTACAGGGTGTCTCCGGGAGTGTGTTAATATTTACAGGGTGTCTCCGGGATGTGTTACTATTTATAGGGTGTCTCCGGGAGTACGTTAGTATTTACAGGGGGTCTCCGGGAGTGTATTAATGTTTACAGGGGGTCTGCGGGATGTGTTAATATTTAAAGGGTGTCTCCGGGAGTGTGTTAATATTTACAGGGTGTCCCCGGGAGTGTGTCAATATTTACAGGTGGTCCCCGGGAGTGTGTTAATATTTACAGTGTGTCCCTGGGAGTGTGTTAATATTTACAGGAGGTTCCCGGGAGTGTGTTAATATTTACAGGTGGTCCCCGGGAGTGTGTTAATATTTACAGTTTGTCCCCGGGAGTGTGTTAATATTTACAGGGTGTCCCCGGGAGTGTGTTAATATTTACAGGGGGTCTCCGGGAGCGTGTTAATATTTACAGGGTGTCCCCGGGCGTGTGTTAATATTTACAGGGGGTCTCCGGGTGTGTGTTAATATTTACAGGGTGTCTCCGGGAGTGTGTTACTATTTACAGGGGGTCTCCGGGAGTGTGTTAATATTTACAGGGGGTCTCCGGGCGTGTGCAAATATTTACAGGGTGTCTCCGGTAGTGTGTTAATATTTACAGTGGTTCTCCGGGAGTGTGTTAATATTTACAGCGGGTCCCCGGGAGTGTGTTAATATTTACAGGGTGTCTCCGGGAGTATGTTAATATTTACAGGGGCTCCCCGGGAGTGTGTTAATATTTACAGGGGGTCCCTGGGATGTGTTAATATTTACAGGGTGTCTCCGGGAGTATGTTAGTATTTACAGGGGGTCTCCGGGAGTGTATTAATGTTTACAGGGTGTCTCCGGGATGTGTTAATATTTAAAGGTTTCTCCGGGAGTGTGTTAATATTTACAGGGTGTCCCTGGGAGTGTGTTAATATTTACAGGGTGTCCCTGGGAGTGTGTTAATATTTACAGGAGGTCCCCGGGAGTCTGTTAATATTTACAGGGACACCCCGGGAGTGTGTTAATATTTACAGGGTGTCCCCGGGAGTGTGTTAATATTTACAGGGGGTCCCTGGGAATGTGTTAATATTTGCAGGGTGTCCCTGGGAGTGTGTTAACATTTACAGGTGGTCCTCGGGAGTGTGTTAATATTTACAGTTTGTCCCCGGGAGTGTGTTAATATTTACAGGGGGTCCCCGGGAGTGTGTTAATATTTACAGGGGTTCCCCGGGAGTTTGTTAATGTTTACAGGGTGTCTCTGGGAGTGTGTTAATATTTACAGGTGGTCCCCGGGAATGCGTTAATATTTACAGGGTTTTCCCGGGTGTGTTTTTATATTTACAGGGTGTCTCCGAGAGTGTGTTAATATTTACAGGTGGTCCCCGGGAGTGTGTTAATATTTACAGGGGGTCTCCGAGAGTGTGTTAATATTTACTGGGGGTCCCCGGGAGTGTGTTAATATTTATAGGGTTTTCCCGGGAGTGTGTTAATATTTACAGGGGGTCTCCGGGATTGTGTTAATATTTACAGGGCTTTCCCGGGACTGTGCTAATATTTACAGGTGGTCTCTGGGAGTGTGTTAATATTTACAGGGTGTCCCCGGGAGTGAGTTAATATTTATAGGGTGTCCCCGGGAGTGTGTTAATATTTATAAGGCCTTCCCCGGTGTGTGTTAATATGTACAGGGTGTCCCCAGGAGTATGTTAATATTTACAGGTTGCCCCCGGGAGTGTGTTAATATTTACTAGGTTTTCCCGTGAGTGTGTTAATATTTACAGGATGTCTCTGGGAGTGTGTTAATATTTACAGCGGGTCCCCGGGAGTGAGCTAATATTTACAGGGGGTCTCCGAGAGTGTGTTAATATTGACAGGGTTTTCCTGGGAATGTGTTAATAGTTACAGGGTGTCTCCGGGATTGTGTTAATATTTACAGGTGGTCCCCGGGAGTATGTTAATATTTACAGGGGGTCTCCGAGAGTGTGTTAATATCTACAGGGTGTACCCGAGAGTGTGTTAATATTTACAGGGGGTCCCCGGGAGTGTGTTAATATTTACTGGTGGTCGCCGGGAGTGTGTTATTATTTACTGGGTTTTCCCGGGAGTGTGTTAATATTTACAGGATGTCTCTGGGAGTGTGTTAATATTTATAGGGGGTCTCTGGGAGTGTGTTAATATTTCCAGGGTGTCCCCGGGAGTGAATTAATATTTACAGGGTATCTCCGGGAGGGTCTTAATATTTATAGGGGTCCTCTGGGAGTGTGTTAATATTTACAGGGTGTCTCCGGGAGTGTGTTAATATTTACAGGGTTTCCCCGGGAGTGTGTTAATATTTACAGGGTGTCTCCGGGAGTGTGTTAATATTTACAGGGGGTCCCCGGGAGTTTGTTAATATTTACAGGGTGTCTCCGGGAGTGTGTTAATATTTACAGGGGGTCCCCAGGAGTGTGTTTATATTTACAGGTGGCCCCCGGGAGTGTGTTAATATTTACAGGGGTACCCGGGAGTGTGTTAATATTTACAGGGGGTCCCCGGGAGTGTGTTACTATTTACAGGGGGTCCCCGGGAGTGTGTTAATATTTACAGGGTGTCTCTGGGAGTGTGTTAATATTTACAGGTGGTCCCCGGGAATGCGTTAATATTTACAGGGTTTTCCCGGGTGTGTTTTTATATTTACAGGGTGTCTCCGAGAGTGTGTTAATATTTACAGGTGGTCCCCGGGAGTGTGTTAATATTTACAGGGGGTCTCCGAAAGTGTGTTAATATTTACTGGGGGTCCCCGGGAGTGTGTTAATATTTATAGGGTTTTCCCGGGAGTGTGTTAATATTTACAGGGGGTCTCCGGGATTGTGTTAATATTTACAGGGCTTTCCCGGGACTGTGCTAATATTTACAGGTGGTCTCTGGGAGTGTGTTAATATTTACAGGGTGTCCCCGGGAGTGAGTTAATATTTATAGGGTGTCCCCGGGAGTGTGTTAATATTTATAAGGCCTTCCCCGGTGTGTGTTAATATGTACAGGGTGTCCCCAGGAGTATGTTAATATTTACAGGTTGCCCCCGGGAGTGTGTTAATATTTACTAGGTTTTCCCGGGAGTGTGTTAATATTTATAGGATGTCTCTGGGAGTGTGTTAACATTTACAGGGTGTCTCCGGGAGTGTTTTAATATTTATATGGGGTCTCTGGGAGTGTGTTAATATTTACAGGGTGTCCCCGGGAGTGAGTTAATATTTATAGGGTGTCCCCGGGAGTGTGTTAATATTTATAAGGCCTTCCCCGGTGTGTGTTAATATGTACAGGGTGTCCCCAGGAGTATGTTAATATTTACAGGTTGCCCCCGGGAGTGTGTTAATATTTACTAGGTTTTCCCGGGAGTGTGTTAATATTTATAGGATGTCTCTGGGAGTGTGTTAACATTTACAGGGTGTCTCCGGGAGTGTTTTAATATTTATATGGGGTCTCTGGGAGTGTGTTAATATTTACACGGGTCCCCGGGAGTGTGTTAATATGTACAGGGTGTCCCCGGGAGTACGTTAATATTTACAGGGGGTCCCCGGGAGTGTGTTAATAATTACAGGGGTCCCCAGGATTGTGTTAATTTTTACAGGGGCTCCCCGGGAGTGTGTTAATATTTACAGGGGCTCCCCGGGAGTGGGTTAATATTTACAGGGGGTCTCTGGGAGTGTGTTAATATTTACAGGGGGTCCCCGGGAGTTTTTTAATACTTACAGGGTGTCTCCGGGTGTGTGTTAATATTTACAGGGGGTCCCCAGGAGTGTGTTAATATTTACAGGGGGCCCCCGGGAGTGTGTTAATATTTACGGGGGTCCCCGGGATGCGTGTTAATATTTACAGGGGGTCTCCGGGTGTGTGTTAATATTTACAGGTGGTCTCCTGGTGTGTGTTAATATTTACAAGGACTCCCCGGGAGTGTGTTAATATGTACAGGGTGTCCCCAGGAGTATGTTAATATTTACAGGTGGCCCCCGGGGGTGTGTTAATATTTACTAGGTTTTCCCGGGAGTGTGTTAATATTTACAGGATGTCTCTGGGAGTGTGTTAATATTCACAGCGGGTCCCCGGGAGTGAGTTAATATTTACAGGGGGTCTCTGAGAGTGTGTTAATATTGACAGGGTTTTCCCGGGAATGTGTTAATATTTACAGGGTGTCTCCGGGATTGTGTTAATATTTACAGGTGGTCCCCGGGAGTGTGTTAATATTTACAGGGGGTCTCCGAGAGTGTGTTAATATTTACAGGGTGTACCCGAGAGTGTGTTAATATTTACAGGGGGTCCCCGGGAGTGTGTTAATATTTACCGGTGGTCGCCGGGAATGTGTTAATATTTACTGGGTTTTCCCGGGAGTGTGTTAATATTTACAGGATGTCTCTGGGAGTGTGTTTATATTTATAGGGGGTCTCTGGGAGTGTGTTAATATTTCCAGGGTGTCCCCGGGAGTGAGTTAATATTTACAGGGTTTCCCCGGGAGTGTGTTAATATTTACAAGGGGTCTCCGGGAGTATGTTTGTATTTACAGGGGGTCTCCGGGAGTGTATTAATGTTTACAGGGGGTCTCCGGGATGTGTTAATATTTAAAGGGGTTCTCCGGGAGTGTCTTAATATTTACAAGGGTCTCTGGGAGTGTGTTAATATTTACAGGGGGTCCCCGGGAGTGTGTTAATATTTACAGGTGGTCCCCGGGTGTGTGTTAATATTTACAGGGTGTCCCCGGGAGTGTGTTCATATTTACAGGGTGTCTCCGGGAGTGTGTTAATATTTACAGGGGTTCCCCGGGAGTGTGTTAATATTTACAGGTGGTCCCCGTGTGTGTGTTAATATTTACAGGGGGTCTCCGGGAGTGTGTTAATATTTACAGGGTGTTTCCGGGAGTGTGTTAATATTTACAGGGGGTCCCCAGGAGTGTGTTAATATTTACAGGTGGCCCCCGGGAGTGTGTTAATATTTACAGGGGTCCCTGGGATGCGTGTTAATATTTACAGGGTGTCTTCGAGAGTGTGTTAATATTTACAGGGGGTCTCCGGGAGTGTTTTAATATTTATATGGGGTCTCTGGGAGTGTGTTAATATTTACACGGGTCCCCGGGAGTGTGTTAATATGTACAGGGTGTCCCCGGGAGTACGTTAATATTTACAGGGGGTCCCCGGGAGTGTGTTAATAATTACAGGGGTCCCCAGGATTGTGTTAATTTTTACAGGGGCTCCCCGGGAGTGTGTTACTATTTACAGGGGCTCCCCGGGAGTGGGTTAATATTTACAGGGGGTCTCTGGGAGTGTGTTAATATTTACAGGGGGTCCCCGGGAGTTTTTTAATACTTACAGGGTGTCTCCGGGTGTGTGTTAATATTTACAGGGGGTCCCCAGGAGTGTGTTAATATTTACAGGGGGCCCCCGGGAGTGTGTTAATATTTACGGGGGTCCCCGGGATGCGTGTTAATATTTACAGGGGGTCTCCGGGTGTGTGTTAATATTTACAGGTGGTCTCCTGGTGTGTGTTAATATTTACAAGGACTCCCCGGGAGTGTGTTAATATTTACAGGGTGTCCCCAGGAGTATGTTAATATTTACAGGTGGCCCCCGGGGGTGTGTTAATATTTACTAGGTTTTCCCGGGAGTGTGTTAATATTTACAGGATGTCTCTGGGAGTGTGTTAATATTCACAGCGGGTCCCCGGGAGTGAGTTAATATTTACAGGGGGTCTCTGAGAGTGTGTTAATATTGACAGGGTTTTCCCGGGAATGTGTTAATATTTACAGGGTGTCTCCGGGATTGTGTTAATATTTACAGGTGGTCCCCGGGAGTGTGTTAATATTTACAGGGGGTCTCCGAGAGTGTGTTAATATTTACAGGGTGTACCCGAGAGTGTGTTAATATTTACAGGGGGTCCGCGGGAGTGTGTTAATATTTACCGGTGGTCGCCGGGAATGTGTTAATATTTACTGGGTTTTCCCGGGAGTGTGTTAATATTTACAGGATGTCTCTGGGAGTGTGTTTATATTTATAGGGGGTCTCTGGGAGTGTGTTAATATTTCCAGGGTGTCCCCGGGAGTGAGTTAATATTTACAGGGTTTCCCCGGGAGTGTGTTAATATTTACAAGGGGTCTCCGGGAGTATGTTAGTATTTACAGGGGGTCTCCGGGAGTGTATTAATGTTTACAGGGGGTCTCCGGGTTGTGTTAATACTTAAAGGGGTTCTCCGGGAGTGTCTTAATATTTACAAGGGTCTCTGGGAGTGTGTTAATATTTACAGGGGGTCCCCGGGAGTGTGTTAATATTTACAGGTGGTCCCCGGGTGTGTGTTAATATTTACAGGGTGTCCCCGGGAGTGTGTTCATATTTACAGGGTGTCTCCGGGAGTGTGTTAATATTTACAGGGGTTCCCCGGGAGTGTGTTAATATTTACAGGTGGTCCCCGTGTGTGTGTTAATATTTACAGGGGGTCTCCGGGAGTGTGTTAATATTTACAGGGTGTTTCCGGGAGTGTGTTAATATTTACAGCGGGTCCCCAGGAGTGTGTTAATATTTACAGGTGGCCCCCGGGAGTGTGTTAATATTTACAGGGGTCCCTGGGATGCGTGTTAATATTTACAGGGTGTCTTCGAGAGTGTGTTAATATTTACAGGGGGTCTCCGGGAGTGGTAATATTTACAGTGGGTATCCAGGAGTGTGTTAGTATTTACAGGGGGTCTTCGGGAGTGTGTTAATATTCACAGGTGGTCCCCGGGAGTGTGTTAATATTTACAGGGGGTCTCCGAGAGTATGTTAATATTTACAGGGTGTGCCCGGGAGTGTGTTAATATTTACAGGGGGTCCCCGGGAGTGTGTTAATATTTACCGGTGGTCGCCGTGAGTGTGTTAATATTTACTGGGTTTTCCCGGGAGTGTGTTAATATTTACAGGATGTCTCTGGGAGTGTGTTAATATTTACAGGTGGCCCCCGGGAGTGTGTTAATATTTACTAGGTTTTCCCGGCAGTGTGTTAATATTTACAGTGGATCTCCGGGAGTGTGTTAATATTTACAGGGTGTCCCCAGGAGTGTGTTAGTATTTACAGGGGGTCTTCGGGAGTGTGTTAATATTCACAGGTGGTCCCCGGGAGTGTGTTAATATTTACAGGGGGTCTCCGAGAGTATGTTAATATTTACAGGGTGTGCCCGGGAGTGTGTTAATATTTACAGGGGGTCCCCGGGAGTGTGTTAATATTTACCGGTGGTCGCCGTGAGTGTGTTAATATTTACTGGGTTTTCCCGGGAGTGTGTTAATATTTACAGGATGTCTCTGGGAGTGTGTTAATATTTACAGGTGGCCCCCGGGAGTGTGTTAATATTTACTAGCTTTTCCCGGGAGTGTGTTAATATTTACTAGGTTTTCCCGGCAGTGTGTTAATATTTACAGTGGATCTCCGGGAGTGTGTTAATATTTACAGGGGGTCCCCGGGAGTCTGTTAATACTTACAGGGTGTTTCCGGGAGTGTGTTAATATTTACAGGGGGTCCCCAGGAGTGTGTTAATATTTACAGGTGGCCCCCGGGAGTGTGTTAATATTTACAGGGGTCCCTGGGATGCGTGTTAATATTTACAGAGTGTCTTCGAGAGTGTGTTAATATTTACAGGGGGTCTCCGGGAGTGGTAATATTTACAGTGGGTATCCAGGAGTGTGTTAATATTTACAGGGTGTCTCCGGGAGTGTGTTAATATTTACACGGGGTCTCCGGGAGTGTTTTAATATTTACAGGGTGTCCCCAGGAATGTGTGAATATTTACAAGGCCTCCCCGGGAGTGTTTTAATATGTACAGGGTGTCCCCAAGAGTGTGTTAATATTTACAGGTGGTCCCCGGGAGTGTGTGACTATTCACAGGGGGTCCCCGGGAGTGTGTTAATATTTACAGGGTGTCTCTGGGAGTGTGTTAATATTTACAGGTGGTCCCCGGTAATGTGTTAATATTTACAGGGTTTTCCCGGGAGTGTTTTAATATTTACAGGGTGTCTCCGGGCGTGTGTTAATATTTACAGGTGGTCCCCGGGAGTGTGTTAATATTTACAGGGGGTCTCCGAGAGTGTGTTAATATTTACAG
This sequence comes from Carcharodon carcharias, assembly GCF_017639515.1. Taxonomy (NCBI): domain Eukaryota; kingdom Metazoa; phylum Chordata; class Chondrichthyes; order Lamniformes; family Lamnidae; genus Carcharodon; species Carcharodon carcharias. Next base: position 126,665 of record NW_024470540.1, on the reverse strand, counting down.
GGCGTCTCCGAGAGTGTGTTAATATATACAGGGTGTCTCCGGGAGTGTGTTAATATTTACAGGGTGTACCCGGGAGTGTGTTAATATTTACTGGAGGTCCCCGGGAGTGTGTTAATATTTACAGGTGGTCTCCTGGTGTTTGTTAATATTTACAAGGACTCCCCGGGAGTGTGTTAATATGTACAGGGTGTCCCCAGGAGTATGTTAATATTTACAGGTGGCCCCCGGGAGTGTGTTAATATTTACTAGGTTTTCCCGTGAGTGTGTTAATATTTACAGGATGTCTCTGGGAGTGTGTTAATATTTACAGCGGGTCCCCGGGAGTGAGCTAATATTTACAGGGGGTCTCCGAGAGTGTGTTAATATTGACAGGGTTTTCCTGGGAATGTGTTAATAGTTACAGGGTGTCTCCGGGATTGTGTTAATATTTACAGGTGGTCCCCGGGAGTATGTTAATATTTACAGGGGGTCTCCGAGTGTGTGTTAATATCTACAGGGTGTACCCGAGAGTGTGTTAATATTTACAGGGGGTCCCCGGGAGTGTGTTAATATTTACCGGTGGTCGCCGGGAGTGTGTTATTATTTACTGGGTTTTCCCGGGAGTGTGTTAATATTTACAGGATGTCTCTGGGAGTGTGTTAATATTTATAGGGGGTCTCTGGGAGTGTGTTAATATTTCCAGGGTGTCCCCGGGAGTGAATTAATATTTACAGGGTATCTCCGGGAGGGTCTTAATATTTATAGGGGTCCTCTGGGAGTGTGTTAATATTTACAGGGTGTCTCCGGGAGTGTGTTAATATTTACAGGGTCTCCCCAGGAGTGTGTTAATATTTACAGGGTGTCTCCGGGAGTGTGTTAATATTTACAGGGGGTCCCCGGGAGTTTGTTAATATTTACAGGGTGTCTCCGGGAGTGTGTTAATATTTACAGGGGGTCCCCAGGAGTGTGTTTATATTTACAGGTGGCCCCCGGGAGTGTGTTAATATTTACAGGGGTACCCGGGAGTGTGTTAATATTTACAGGGGGTCCCCGGGAGTGTGTTACTATTTACAGGGGGTCCCCGGGAGTGTGTTAATATTTACAGGGTGTCTCTGGGAGTGTGTTAATATTTACAGGTGGTCCCCGGGAATGCGTTAATATTTACAGGGTTTTCCCGGGTGTGTTTTTATATTTACAGGGGGTCCCCGGGAGTGTGTTAATATTTACAGGGGGTGTCTGGGAGTGTGTTAATATTTACAGCGGTTCCCCGGGAGTGTGTTAATATTTACAGGGGGTCCCCGGGAGTGTGTTCATATTTACAGGGGGTCTCCGGGAGTGTGTTAATATTTACAGGGTGTCCCCGGGAGTGTGTTAATATTTACAGGGGGTCCCCGGTAGTGTGTTAATATTTACAGGGTGTCTCCGGGAGTATGTTAATATTTACAGGGGCTCCCCAGGAGTGTGTTACTATTTACCGGGTGTCTCCGGGATGTGTTACTATTTACAGGGTGTCTCCGGGAGTACGTTAGTATTTACAGGGGGTCTCCGGGAGTGTATTAATGTTTACAGGGGGTCTCCGGGATGTGTTAATATTTAAAGGGTGTCTCCGGGAGTGTGTTAATATTTACAGGGTGTCCCCGGGAGTGTGTTAATATTTACAGGTGGTCCCCGGGAGTGTGTTAATATTTACAGGGTGTCCCTGGGAGTGTGTTAATATTTACAGGAGGTTCCCGGGAGTGTGTTAATATTTACAGGTGGTCCCCGGGAGTGTGTTAATATTTACAGTTTGTCCCCGGGAGTGTGTTAATATTTACAGGGTGTCCCCGGGAGTGTGCTAATATTTACAGGGGGTCTCCGGGAGCGTGTTAATATTTACAGGGTGTCCCCGGGCGTGTGTTAATATTTACAGGGGGTCTCCGGGTGTGTGTTAATATTTACAGGGTGTCTCCGGGAGTGTGTTAATATTTACAGGGGGTCTCTGGGAGTGTGTTAATATTTACAGGGGGTCACCGGGCGTGTGTAAATATTTACAGGGTGTCTCCGGTGGTGTGTTAATATTTACAGGGGTTCTCCGGGAGTGTGTTAATATTTACAGGGGGTCCCTGGGATGTGTTAATATTTACAGGGTGTCTCCGGGAGTATGTTAGTATTTACAGGGGGTCTCCGGGAGTGCATTAATGTTTACAGGGGGTCTCCGGGATGTGTTAATATTTAAAGGTTTCTCCGGGAGTGTGTTAATATTTACAGGGTGTCCCTGGGAGTGTGTTAATATTTACAGGGTGTCCCTGGGAGTGTGTTAATATTTACAGGAGGTCCCCGGGAGTGTGTTAATATTTACAGGGACACCCCGGGAGTGTGTTAATATTTACAGGGTGTCCCCGGGAGTGTGTTAATATTTACAGGTGGTCCTCGGGAGTGTGTTAATATTTACAGTTTGTCCCCGGGAGTGTGTTAATATTTACAGGGGTTCCCCGGGAGTGTGTTAATATTTACAGGGGTTCCCCGGGAGTTTGTTAATGTTTACAGGGTGTCTCCGGGAGTGTGTTAATATTTACAGGGGGTCTCCGAGAGTGTGTTAATATTTACAGGGGCTCCCCGGGAGTGTGTTAATATTTACAGGGGCTCTCCGGGAGTGTGTTAATATTTACAGGGGGTCCCCGGGAGTGTGTTAATAATTACAGGACGTCCCTGGGAGTGTGTTAATATTTACAGGGGGTCCCCGGGAGTGTGTTAATATTTACAGGGGGTCTCTGGGAGTGTGTTAATATTTACAGCGTTTCCGCGGGAGTGTGTTAATATTTATAGGGGGTCCCCTGGAGTGTGTTCATATTTACAGGGGGTCTCCGGGAGTGTGTTAATATTTACAGGGTGTCCCCGGGAGTGTGTTAATATTTACAGGGGGTCCCCGATAGTGTGTTAATATTTACAGAGTGTCTCCGGGAGTATGTTACTATTTACAGGGGCTCCCCGGGAGTGTGTTAATATTTACAGGGTGTCTCCGGGAGTGTGTTAATATTTACAGGGTGTCTCCGGGATGTGTTACTATTTACAGGGTGTCTCCGTGAGTACGTTAGTATTTACAGGGGGTCTCCGGGTGTGTCTTAATGTTTACAGGGGGTCTCCGGGATGTGTTAATATTTAAAGGGTGTCTCCGGGAGTGTGTTAATATTTACAGGGTGTCCCCGGGAGTGTGTTAATATTTACAGGTGGTCCCCGGGAGTGTGTTAATATTTACAGTTTGTCCCCGGGAGTGTGTTAATATTTACAGGTGGTCCCCGGGAGTGTGTTAATATTTACAGGGGGTCCCCAGGAGCGTGTTAATATTTACAGGGTGTCCCCGGGCGTGTGTTAATATTTACAGGGGGTCTCCAGGTGTGTGTTAATATTTACAGGGTGTCTCCGGGAGTGTGTTAATACTTACAGGGGGTCTCCGGTAGTGTGTTAATATTTACAGGGGTTCTCCGGGAGTGTGTTAATATTTACAGCGGGTCCCCGGGAGTGTGTTAATATTTACAGGGAGTCTCCGGGAGTATGTTAATATTTACAGGGGCTCCCCGGGAGTGCGTTAATATTTACAGGGGGTCCCCGGGATGTGTTAATATTTACAGGGTGTCTCCGGGAGTATGTTAGTATTTACAGGGGGTCTCCGGGAGTGTATTAATGTTTACAGGGGGTCTCCGGGATGTGTTAATATTTAAAGGTTTCTCCGGGAGTGTGTTAATATTTACAGGGTGTCCCTGGGAGTGTGTTAATATTTACAGGAGGTCCCCGGGTGTGTGTTAATATTTACAGGGACACCCCGGGAGTGTGTTAATATTTACAGGGTGTCCCCGGGAGTGTGTTAATATTTACAGGGTGTCCCCGGGAGTGTGTTAATATTTACAGGGGGTCCCTGGGAATGTGTTAATATTTGCAGGGTGTCCCTGGGAGTGTGTTAACATTTACAGGTGGTCCTCGGGAGTGTGTTAATATTTACAGTTTTTCCCCGGCAGTGTGTTAATATTTACAGGGGGTCCCCGGGAGTGTGTTAAATTTACAGGGGGTCCCCGGAAGTGTGTTAATATTTACAGGGGGGCTCCGGAAGTCTGTTAATATTTACGGGGACTGTCAGGGAGTGTGTTAATATTAACCGGTGGTCACCGGGAATGTGTTAATATTTACAGGGCATCTCCAGGAGTGTGTTAATATTTTCAGTTGGTCACTGCGAACGTGTTAATATTTACAGGGGGATCCCCAGGAGTGTGTAAATATTTACAGGGGGTCTCCGGGAGTGTGTTAATATTTACAGGTGGTCTCCGTGTGTGTGTTAATATTTACAGGGGGATCACCGGGATTGTGTTAATATTTACAGGGGGTCTCCGGGAGTGTGTTAATATTTACAGGCGGTCTCTGGGAGTGTGTTAATATTTACAGCGGGTCCCCGGGAGTGTGTTAATATTTACAGGGGGTCCCCGGGAGTGTGTTAATATTTACAGGGGGTGTCTGGGAGTGTGTTAATATTTACAGCGGTTCCCTGGAAGTGTGTTAATATTTACAGGGGGTCCCCGGGAGTGTGTTCATATTTACAGGGGGTCTCCGGGAGTGTGTTAATATTTACAGGGGGTCTCCAGGAGTGTGTTAATATTTACAGGGGGTCCCCGGGAGTGTGTTAATATTTACAGGGTGTCTCCGGGAGTATGTTAATATTTACAGGGGCTCCCCAGGAGTGTGTTAATATTTACAGGGTGTCTCCGGGAGTGTGTTAATATTTACAGGGTGTCTCCGGGATGTGTTACTATTTATAGGGTGTCTCCGGGAGTACGTTAGTATTTACAGGGGGTCTCCGGGAGTGTATTAATGTTTACAGGGGGTCTGCGGGATGTGTTAATATTTAAAGGGTGTCTCCGGGAGTGTGTTAATATTTACAGGGTGTCCCCGGGAGTGTGTCAATATTTACAGGTGGTCCCCGGGAGTGTGTTAATATTTACAGTGTGTCCCTGGGAGTGTGTTAATATTTACAGGAGGTTCCCGGGAGTGTGTTAATATTTACAGGTGGTCCCCGGGAGTGTGTTAATATTTACAGTTTGTCCCCGGGAGTGTGTTAATATTTACAGGGTGTCCCCGGGAGTGTGTTAATATTTACAGGGGGTCTCCGGGAGCGTGTTAATATTTACAGGGTGTCCCCGGGCGTGTGTTAATATTTACAGGGGGTCTCCGGGTGTGTGTTAATATTTACAGGGTGTCTCCGGGAGTGTGTTACTATTTACAGGGGGTCTCCGGGAGTGTGTTAATATTTACAGGGGGTCTCCGGGCGTGTGCAAATATTTACAGGGTGTCTCCGGTAGTGTGTTAATATTTACAGTGGTTCTCCGGGAGTGTGTTAATATTTACAGCGGGTCCCCGGGAGTGTGTTAATATTTACAGGGTGTCTCCGGGAGTATGTTAATATTTACAGGGGCTCCCCGGGAGTGTGTTAATATTTACAGGGGGTCCCTGGGATGTGTTAATATTTACAGGGTGTCTCCGGGAGTATGTTAGTATTTACAGGGGGTCTCCGGGAGTGTATTAATGTTTACAGGGTGTCTCCGGGATGTGTTAATATTTAAAGGTTTCTCCGGGAGTGTGTTAATATTTACAGGGTGTCCCTGGGAGTGTGTTAATATTTACAGGGTGTCCCTGGGAGTGTGTTAATATTTACAGGAGGTCCCCGGGAGTCTGTTAATATTTACAGGGACACCCCGGGAGTGTGTTAATATTTACAGGGTGTCCCCGGGAGTGTGTTAATATTTACAGGGGGTCCCTGGGAATGTGTTAATATTTGCAGGGTGTCCCTGGGAGTGTGTTAACATTTACAGGTGGTCCTCGGGAGTGTGTTAATATTTACAGTTTGTCCCCGGGAGTGTGTTAATATTTACAGGGGGTCCCCGGGAGTGTGTTAATATTTACAGGGGTTCCCCGGGAGTTTGTTAATGTTTACAGGGTGTCTCCGGTAGTGTGTTAATATTTACAGGGGGTCTCTGAGAGTGTGTTAATATTTACAGGGGCTCCCCGGGTGTGTGTTAATATTTACAGGGGCTCTCCGGGAGTGTGTTAATATTTACAGGGGGTCTCCGGGCGTGTGTAAATATTTACAGGGTGTCTCCGGTAGTGTGTTAATATTTACAGGGGTTCTCCGGGAGTGTGTTAATATTTACAGCGGGTCCCCGGGAGTGTGTTAATATTTACAGGGTGTCTCCGGGAGTATGTTAATATTTACAGGGGCTCCTCGGGAGTGTGTTTATATTTACAGGGGGTCCCCGGGATGTGTTAATATTTACAGGGTGTCTCCGGGAATATGTTAGTATTTACAGGGGGTCTCCGGGAGTGTATTAATGTTTACAGGGGGTCTCCGGGATGTTTTAATGTTTAAAGGTTTCTCCAGGAGTGTGTTAATATTTACAGGGTGTCCCTGGGAGTGTGTTAATATTTACAGGGTGTCCCTGCGAGTGTGTTAATATTTACAGGAGGTCCCCAGGAGTGTGTTAATATTTACAGCGACACCCCGGGAGTGTGTTAATATTTACAGGGTGTCCCCGGGAGTGTGTTAATATTTACAGGGGGTCCCTGGGAGTGTGTTAACATTTACAGGTGGTCCTCGGGAGTGTGTTAATATTTACAGTTTGTCCCCGGGAGTGTGTTAATATTTACAGTTTGTCCCCGGGAGTGTGTTAATATTTACAGGGGTTCCCCGGGAGTTTGTTAATGTTTACAGGGTGTCTCCGGGAGTGTGTTAATATTTACAGGGGCTCCCCGGGAGTGTGTTAATATTTACAGGGGCTCTCCGGGAGTGTGTTAATATTTACAGGGGGTCCCCTGGAGTGTGTTAATATTTACAGGGGGTCTCCGGGAGAGTGTTAATATTTACAGGGGGTCTCTGGGATTGTGTTAATATTTACAGGGGGTCCCCGGGAGTGTGTTAATATTTACAGGGGGTCCCTGGGAGTGTGTTAACATTTACAGGTGGTCCTCGGGAGTGTGTTAATATTTACAGTTTGTCCCCGGGAGTGTGTTAATATTTACAGTTTGTCCCCGGGAGTGTGTTAATATTTACAGGGGTTCCCCGGGAGTTTGTTAATGTTTACAGGGTGTCTCCGGGAGTGTGTTAATATTTACAGGGGCTCCCCGGGAGTGTGTTAATATTTACAGGGGCTCTCCGGGAGTGTGTTAATATTTACAGGGGGTCCCCTGGAGTGTGTTAATATTTACAGGGGGTCTCCGGGAGAGTGTTAATATTTACAGGGGGTCTCTGGGATTGTGTTAATATTTACAGGGGGTCCCCGGGAGTGTGTTAATATTTACAGGGGGTCTCCGGGAGAGTGTTAATATTTACAGGGGGTCTCTGGGAGTGTGTTAATATTTACAGCGGGTCCCCGGGATTGTGTTAATATTTACAGGGGCTCTCCGGGAGTGTGTTAATATTTACAGGCGGTCTCTGGGAGTGTGTTAATATTTACAGCGGGTCCCCGGGAGTGTGTTAATATTTGCAGGGGGTTCCCGGGAGTGTGTTAATATTTACAGGGGGTCTCTGGGAGTGTGTTAATATTTACAGGGGGTCCCCGGGAGTGTGTTAATATTTACAGCGGGTCCCCGGGAGTGTGTTAATATTTACAGGGGATCCCCGGGAGTGTGTTAATATTTACATAGAGTCTCTGGGAGTGTGTTAATATTTACAGCGGGTCCCCGGGAGTGTGTTAATATTTACAGTGTGTCCCCGGGAGTGTGTTAATATTTACAGGGTGTCCCTGGGAGTGTGTTAATATTTACAGGGTGTCCCTGGGAGTGTGTTAATATTTACAGGGTGTCCCTGGGAGTGTGTTAATATTTACAGGGTGTCCCCGTGAGAGTGTTAATATTTACAGGGTGTCTCCGGGAGTGTGTTAATATTTACAGGGGGTCTCCGGGAGTGTGTTAATATTTACAGTTTGTCCCCGGGAGTGTGTTAATATTTACAGGGGCTGTTTTCTTTTTGTAGATTTCGATGAAGAGATGCCAAAGATGGAGATCGACGTGTCGGTGACCGAGCGCCTGGAAGCCGTGGACGAGATGCCTCCCGGTGGGACCCCCACCCTCGAGTCGGCCGTGCCCTCTGTCCCCGGCCGTCCCCACCGCTGCCTCACCTGCCCCAAGTCCTTCCGCTACCCCTCGCAGCTGCTGCTGCACCAGCGCCGGCACCAGCGCGAGAAGGTGCTGGGCTGTCCCGAGTGCTGCGAGCGCTTCGCCTCGCGGCTGGATCTCTCCCGTCACCGGCGCCTGCGGCACGAGGCGCAGGGCGGTCCCTGGCGCTGCGCCGAGTGCGGCAAGGAGTTCGCCAAGGCCCGCTCGCTCTCCGACCACCGGCGGCTGCACACGGCCGAACGGCAGTATCGCTGCCAGCTGTGCGGCAAGTCCTTCCTCTACCCCTCGCAGCTGGCCAAGCACCGGCACGCCCACACCGGCGAGCGGCCCTGTAAGTGCCCCGTCTGCGGCAAGGGCTTCTCCGTCGCCTCGGTGCTCCAGCGGCACCAGCTGATCCACACCGGCGAGCGGCCCTACCCCTGCCCGGACTGCGGCAAGGCCTTCAGCCAGTCCTCGCACCTCAAGACGCACCGGCGGCTGCACACCGGCGAGCGGCCCTACCCCTGCGGCCTGTGCGGCAAGGCCTTCCGGGCGGCCTCTACCCTGGCCAAGCACCTGCTGGCCCACTCGCGGCCCGGCCCCCACCGCTGCGGTCAGTGCGGCAAGGAGTTCGCCCGGCCGGACTCGCTGAGGGCCCACGAGCGGGCCCACGCCCCCCCCGGGCGCCCTCTGCAGTGCCGGCTGTGCGAGCGCAGCTTCCCCTACCCGTCGCTGCTGCGGGTCCACGAGCGATCCCACGGAGGGGGCCAGCCCCGGGCCTACCAGTGCGGCTTCTGCCCCCGGGCCTTCCCCTACCCCTCCCAGCTGGCCATGCACCAGCGCACCCACACGGGCGAGAGGCCCTTCCGCTGCGCCCTGTGCGGCAAGGGCTTCACCGTCCCCTCCAAGCTGCGCTCGCACCAGCACGTCCACACCGGCGACAAGCCCTTCAAGTGCACGGCCTGCGGCAAGGGCTTCACCCAGTCCTCGGCGCTGCTGCGGCACCAGCACACCCACACCGGCGAGCGGCTCTACCGCTGCGGCCAGTGCGGCCGCTCCTTCGGCCAGTCCTCCCACCTCAAGGCCCACCAGCGCACGCACGGTGGCGCCGAGGAGGACCAGCAGGCCGGCCGCCAACCCCCCCGGCACCCGTCCGAGGGCGGCCCCTTCATCTGCACGGCCTGCGGCCGGGGCTTCAGCCGCTTCCGCTCGGTGGCGGCCCACCGCTGCCGGGAAGGGCCGCCCCCGGCCCTGCACCAGTGCGGCTTCTGCCCGCGCTCCTTCCGCTACCCCTCCCAGCTGACCCTGCACCGCCGGGTGCACACGGGCGAGCGGCCCTTCGCCTGCGGCCTGTGCGGCAAGGCCTTCGCCGTCCCCTCCAAGCTGCGGGCCCACCAGCTGACCCACACCGGCGAGCGGCCCTTCCGCTGCGCGGCCTGCGGCAAGGGCTTCACCCAGTCCTCGGCGCTGCTGCGGCACCAGCACACACACACCGGCGAGGGCCGGGCCTACCGCTGCTCGGCCTGCGGCCGCTCCTTCCGCTGGCCGGCCCACCTGCGGGCCCACCAGCAGCAGGCGCCGGCGGGCGGGCCCTGCTCCCGGGCCCAAGCCCCCGAGGAGCGGCCCTGCCCCTGCCCGCACTGCCCCAAGCGCTTCCGCTACCCCTCCCAGCTGGCCCTGCACCGCTCGGTCCACACCGGCGAGCGGCCCTTCCCCTGCGGCCTGTGCGGCCGGGCCTTCGCCTCCGCCTCCAAGCTGAGGGCCCACCAGCAGCTGCAGCACCGAGGGGGCGAGCAGGCTCCGGGCCTGGGCAGGCCCCGGAAGCCCGGCCGGGCCCAGCCGGAGCAGGCCGGCGCCGCCGCCGCGCCCCCTCCCGCCCCCCGCTCCCACCAGTGCCCCTTCTGCCCCAAGGCCTTCCTCTACCCTTCGCGCCTGGCCCTCCACCAGCGCATCCACACCGGCGAGCGGCCCTTCCAGTGCGGCCTGTGCCGCAAGGGCTTCGCCGTCTCCTCGGCCCTGCTCCGGCACCGCCTCATCCACGCCGGCGAGCGGCCCTACGAGTGCGCCGAGTGCGGCAAGGCCTTCACCCAGTCCTCCCACCTCAAGACCCACCGGCGCCTGCACTCCGCCCCCCGGCCGCCCCCTCCCTTCCAGTGCGGCCTGTGCGGCCGGGCCTTCAGGGCCCAGAGCGGCCTGGACAAGCACCGGGCCTGCTGCCGCCGGCCGGGGGAGGGGGAGGGGGAGGGGGAGGGGGAGGGCCGGGGGCAAGGCCGCCGGAGGAGGAGGAGGCTGCAGCCCGGCGAGAAGCCCCACCGCTGCCCCGAGTGCCCCCGAGCCTTCCGCTACCCGTCGCAGCTGAAGGCCCACGGCCGGGCCCACGCCGGCGGCGCCGGGGAAGCCGCCTCCCTCCGCCGCCGGCAGGGGCCCCCCCCACCTCCCCGCCACCAGTGCCCCCTCTGCCACAAGCTCTTCCGCTACCCCTCCCAGGCCGCCAAGCACCGGCTGGCCCACACCGGCGAGCGGCCCTGCGTCTGCGGCCTGTGCGGCAAGGCCTTCGCCGTCTCCTCGGCCCTGCGCCGGCACCGGCTCACCCACACCGGCGAGAGGCCCTACCGCTGCGCCGAGTGCGGCCGGGCCTTCACCCAGTCCTCCCACCTCAAGACCCACCGGCACCGGGTCCACCAGCACCGCCACCACCACCCACAGGCCCCGGCCCAGCCCCAGCTCAAGGCCGAGCCCCAGCCCGAGCTGCAGCCCAAGAGCGAGCCGGGCCTCCCCGGCGGCGACGGGTACCCCCCGGCCCGGCTCCCCGCCCTCCCCGGCCCGGGGCAGCTCTCCGCCCCCCACCCTCCGCTCACCGCCCTCTGCACCGAGCAGAAGCCCCTCCGCCTCCCAGAGGTCCCCTCCCTCTACCCCGTCACCCACTGACCTGGCCCCGAGCGGGGTTCCTCCATGGGCTTGGGAACAGGGAGGGGAGGTTTCTCTCTCCCCTCTTCAACCCCTTTACCACCACCCCCCCCACCCCCGACAGACCCCCCCCCCACCCCGAGTCGCGAGGTGCCAGCCACAACGCTGCCCCCATGTGATATTGCCACATTCCTTCTCTCTCCCCACCACCCCCCCCACCCCCGCCCCCATCCCAGCCCGGTGGGCAAGGCCAGGGCTCCAGGCCGGACAGACGGTCGAGGTGAGACATCGGGAGGATAGGAAGCGAGGCGAGTGAACTCCACGGCGGGCGTCCCTGCTGACCAGGTCTCCCGGTGGGAGGCGGACGACGATGGCAACGAGATGGATCTCGCTGGGTGTCACGGGGGGCCTCGCTCGCTCCCACCAGACCCGAGCATGCAGAGACCCCTGAACCGGGCGCGCCAGAGGCTGGCGGACTGGACTCCTCCTCCGACCACTTCTCGATGGCTCCGGCCGTCCCCTCATCACTTGGGCCAGCGGCTGAGATGGACGGGGACCTCGCTGCCAGGAGGGAGGGAGGTTAGGCAGCACCACCCCTTCTCTCAGGGGCTGGAGTTGGCCTGTGTGGTGGCTGCGCAAACGCAGAGAGAGAGGGAAAGGAGAAACAGCGGAGAGAGAGAGAGAGTGTGGGTGGGAGAGAGAGAGAGATTGTCGCAGGGAGAGAGAGAGTGCGGTGGGGGGAGAGAGAGAGAGAGATTGTCGCAGGGAGAGAGAGAGTGCGGTGGGGGGAGAGAGAGAGAGAGATTGTAGCAGGGAGAGAGAGAGTGCGGTGGGAGAGAGAGAGAGAGATTGTCGCAGGGAGAGAGTGCGGTGGGGGGAGAGAGAGAGAGAGATTGTCGCAGGGAGAGAGAGAGTGCGGTGGGGGGAGAGAGAGAGATTGTAGCAGGGAGAGAGTGCGGTGGGGGGAGAGAGAGAGAGATTGTCGCAGGGAGAGAGAGAGTGCGGTGAGAGAGAGAGATTGTAGCAGGGAGAGAGTGCGGTGGGGGGAGAGAGAGAGAGATTGTCGCAGGGAGAGAGAGAGTGCGGTGAGAGAGAGAGATTATAGCAGGGAGAGAGAGTGCGGTGGGGGAGAGAGAGAGAGATTGTAGGAGGGAGAGAGAGAGTGCGGTGAGAGAGATTGTAGCAGGGAGAGAGAGTGCGGTGAGAGAGAGAGACTGCAGGAGGGAGAGAGAGAGTGCGGTGGGGGAGAGAGAGAGAGAGATTGTAGCGGGGAGAGAGAGTGCAGTGAGAGAGAGAGACTGCAGGAGGGAGAGAGAGAGTGTAGCAGGGAGAGAGAGTGCGGTGAGAGAGAGAGACTGCAGGAGGGAGCGAGAGAGTGTGGGGGGGAGAGAGAGAGATTGTAGCAGGGAGAGAGAGTGCGGTGAGAGAGAGAGACTGCAGGAGGGAGAGAGAGAGTATGGGGGGAGAGAGAGAGAGACTAGCAGGGAGAGAGAGTGCGATGGGAGAGAGAGACTGCAGGAGAGAGAGAGAGTGTGGGGGGGAGAGAGAGAGACTGTAGCAGGGTGAGAGACTGCAGGAGGGAAAGAGAGAGAGATTGCAGCGGAGAGAGAGATTGCAGCGGCGAGAGAGAGAGTGTGTGGGGAGGGAGAGAGAGAGAGACTGCAGGAGGGAGAGAGATTATGGGAGGGAGAGAGAGAGATTGCAGGGGTGGAGAGAGTGCGGGCGGGAAAGAGAGACTGCAAGGGGGAGAGAGAGAGTGCGGGAGGGAGAGAGAGTGCAGAGCACAGTACAACGTAGACACTGGTGAACAGACACTGCGGAGAGAGAGAGACTGCGGAGAGAGAGAGACTGTGGAGAGAGAGAGACTGCGGACCTCAATACAACATGAACACTGCTGAAGAGACACCGGAGAGAGACACTGCGGAGAGAGAGACTGCGGAGAGAGAGAGACTGCGGAGAGAGAGATACTGCGGAGAGAGAGATACTGCGGAGAGAGAGATACTGCGGAGAGAGATACTGCGGAGAGAGAGACACTGCAGAGAGAGAGATACTGCGGACCTCAATACAACATGAACACTGCTGAAGAGACACCGGAGAGAGACACTGCGGAGAGAGAGACTGCGGAGAGACAGAGAGAGAGACCGCGGAGCTCAGTAGGACATGGACACTGTGCTGCAGAGACACTGCGGAGAGAGAGAGAGACTGCGGAGCTCAGTAGGACATGGACACTGTGCTGCAGAGACACTGCGGAGATAGAGAGAGAGACTGCGGATCTCAGTAGGACATGGACACTGTGCTGCAGAGACACTGCGGAGAGAGAGAGAGAGAGACTGCGGAGCTCAGTAGGACATGGACACTGTGCTGCAGAGACACTGCGGAGAGAGAGAGAGACTGCGGAGCTCAGTAGGACATGGACACTGTGCTGCAGAGACACTGCGGAGAGAGAGAGAGACTGCGCAGCTCAGTAGGACATGGACACTGTGCTGCAGAGACACTGCGGAGAGAGAGAGAGACTGCGGAGCTCAGTAGGACATGGACACTGTGCTGCAGAGACACTGCGGAGAGAGAGAGAGACTGCGGAGCTCAGTAGGACATGGACACTGTGCTGCAGAGACACTGCGGAGATAGAGAGAGAGACTGCGGATCTCAGTAGGACATGGACACTGTGCTGCAGAGACACTGCGGAGAGAGAGAGAGAGAGACTGCGGAGCTCAGTAGGACATGGACACTGTGCTGCAGAGACACTGCGGAGAGAGAGAGAGAGACTGCGGAGCTCAGTAGGACATGGACACTGTGCTGCAGAGACACTGCGGAGAGAGAGAGAGACTGCGGATCTCAGTAGGACATGGACACCGTGCTGCAGACACTGCGGAGAGAGAGAGACTGCGGAGAGAGAGAGAGACTGCGGAGCTCAGTAGGACATGAACACTGTGCTGCAGAGACACTGCGGAGAGAGAGAGAGAGACTGCGGAGCTCAGTAGGACATGGACACTGTGCTGCAGACACTGCGGAGAGAGAGAGAGAGACTGCGGAGCTCAGTAGGACATGGACACTGTGCTGCAGAGACACTGCGGAGAGAGAGATACTGCGGAGAGGGAGAGAGACTGCGGAGCTCAGTAGGACATGGACACCGTGCTGCAGAGACACTGCGGAGAGAGAGAGAGACTGCGGATCTCAGTAGGACATGGACACTGTGCTGCAGAGACACTGCGGAGAGAGAGAGAGAGACTGCGGAGCTCAGTAGGACATGGACACTGTGCTGCAGAGACACTGCGGAGAGAGAGAGAGAGACTGCGGAGCTCAGTAGGACATGGACACTGTGCTGCAGAGACACTGCGGAGAGAGAGAGAGACTGCGGAGCTCAGTAGGACATGGACACTGTGCTGCAGAGACACTGCGGAGAGAGAGAGAGAGACTGCGGAGCTCAGTAGGACATGGACACTGTGCTGCAGAGACACTGCGGAGAGAGAGACCGCGGAGCTCAGTAGGACATGGACACTGTGCTGCAGAGACACTGCGGAGAGAGAGAGAGACTGCTGAGCTCAGTAGGACATGGACACTGTGCTGCAGAGACACTGCGGAGAGAGAGAGAGAGACTGCGGAGAGAGAGAGAGACTGCGGAGCTCAGTAGGACATGGACACTGTGCTGCAGAGACACTGCGGAGAGACAGAGAGACTGCGGAGCTCAGTAGGACATGGACACTGTGCTGCAGAGACACTGCGGAGAGAGAGAGAGAGAGACTGCGGAGCTCAGTAGGACATGGACACTGTGCTGAAGAGACACTGCGGAGAGAGAGAGAGAGACTGCGGATCTCAGTAGGACATGGACACTGTGCTGCAGAGACACTGCGGAGAGAGAGAGAGAGACTGCGGAGCTCAGTAGGACATGGACACTGTGCTGCAGAGACACTGCGGAGAGAGAGAGACTGCGGAGCTCAGTAGGACATGGACACTGTGCTGCAGAGACACTGCGGAGAGAGAGAGAGAGACTGCGGAGCTCAGTAGGACATGGACACTGTGCTGAAGAGACACTGCGGAGAGAGAGAGAGACTGTGGAGAGAGAGAGACTGCGGAGGGAGAGACCGCGGAGCTCAGTAGGACATGGCCACTGTGCTGCAGAGACACTGCTGAGAGAGAGAGAGACTGCGGAGAGAGAGAGAGACCGCGGAGCTCAGTAGGACATGGACACTGTGCTGCAGAGACACTGCGGAGAGAGAGAGAGACTGCGGAGCTCAGTAGGACATGGACACTGTGCTGCAGAGACACTGCAGAGAGAGAGAGAGAGACTGCGGAGCTCAGTAGGACATGGACACTGTGCTGCAGAGACACTGCGGAGAGAGAGAGAGACTGCGGAGAGAGAGACTGCGGAGAGAGAGACCGCGGAGCTCAGTAGGACATGGACACTGTGCTGAAGAGACACTGCGGAGAGAGAGAGACTGCGGAGAGAGAGAGAGACTGCGGAGAGAGGGACTGCGGAGCTCAGTAGGACATGGACACTGTGCTGCAGAGACACTGCGGAGAGAGAGAGAGAGACTGCGGATCTCAGTAGGACATGGACACTGTGCTGCAGAGACACTGCGGAGAGAGAGAGAGACTGCAGAGAGAGAGAGACTGCGGAGAGAGAGACCGCGGAGCTCAGTAGGACATGGACACTGTGCTGCAGAGACACTGCGGAGAGAGAGAGAGACTGCGGAGCTCAGTAGGACATGGACACTGTGCTGCAGAGACACTGCGGAGAGAGAGAGAGAGAGACTGCGGAGCTCAGTAGGACATGGACACTGTGCTGCAGAGACACTGCGGAGAGAGAGACCGCGGAGCTCAGTAGGACATGGACACTGTGCTGAAGAGACACTGCGGAGAGAGAGAGAGAGACTGCGGAGCTCAGTAGGACATGGACACTGTGCTGAAGAGACACTGCGGAGAGAGAGAGAGAGACTGCGGAGCTCAGTAGGACATGGACACTGTGCTGAAGAGACACTGCGGAGAGAGAGAGAGAGACTGCGGATCTCAGTAGGACATGGACACTGTGCTGAAGAGACACTGCGGAGAGAGAGAGAGAGACTGCGGATCTCAGTAGGACATGGACACTGTGCTGCAGAGACACTGCGGAGAGAGAGAGAGAGACTGCGGATCTCAGTAGGACATGGACACTGTGCTGCAGAGACACTGCGGAGAGAGAGAGAGAGACTGCGGAGCTCAGTAGGACATGGACACTGTGCTGCAGAGACACTGCGGAGAGAGAGAGAGACTGCGGAGAGAGAGACTGCGGAGAGAGAGACCGCGGAGAGAGAGAGAGAGACTGCGGATCTCAGTAGGACATGGACACTGTGCTGCAGAGACACTGCGGAGAGAGAGAGAGACTGCGGAGCTCAGTAGGACATGGACACTGTGCTGCAGAGACACTGCGGAGAGAGAGAGAGACTGCGGAGCTCAGTAGGACATGGACACTGTGCTGCAGAGACACTGCGGAGAGAGAGAGAGACTGCGGAACTCAGTAGGACATGGACACTGTGCTGCAGAGACACTGCGGAGATAGAGAGAGAGACTGCGGATCTCAGTAGGACATGGACACTGTGCTGCAGAGACACTGCGGAGAGAGAGAGAGACTGCGGAGAGAGAGACCGCGGAGCTCAGTAGGACATGGACACTGTGCTGCAGAGACACTGCGGAGAGAGAGAGAGACTGCGGAGAGAGAGACCGCGGAGCTCAGTAGGACATGGACACTGTGCTGCAGAGACACTGCGGAGAGAGAGAGAGACTGCGGAGCTCAGTAGGACATGGACACTGTGCTGCAGAGACACTGCGGAGAGAGAGAGAGACTGCGGAGCTCAGTAGGACATGGACACTGTGCTGCAGAGACACTGCGGAGAGAGAGAGAGACTGCGGAGCTCAGTAGGACATGGACACTGTGCTGAAGAGACACTGCGGAGAGAGAGAGAGACTGCGGAGCTCAGTAGGACATGGACACTGTGCTGCAGAGACACTGCGGAGAGAGAGACCGCGGAGCTCAGTAGGACATGGACACTGTGCTGCAGAGACACTGCGGAGAGAGAGAGAGACTGCGGAGAGAGAGACTGCGGAGAGAGAGACCGCGGAGAGAGAGAGAGAGACTGCGGAGCTCAGTAGGACATGGACACTGTGCTGCAGAGACACTGCGGAGAGAGAGAGAGAGACTGCGGATCTCAGTAGGACATGGACACTGTGCTGCAGAGACACTGCGGAGAGAGAGAGAGACTGCGGAGCTCAGTAGGACATGGACACTGTGCTGCAGAGACACTGCGGAGAGAGAGAGAGAGACTGCGGAGCTCAGTAGGACATGGACACTGTGCTGCAGAGACACTGCGGAGAGAGAGAGAGAGACTGCGGAGCTCAGTAGGACATGGACACTGTGCTGCAGAGACACTGCGGAGAGAGAGAGAGACTGCGGAACTCAGTAGGACATGGACACTGTGCTGCAGAGACACTGCGGAGAGAGAGAGAGAGAGACTGCGGAGCTCAGTAGGACATGGACACTGTGCTGCAGAGACACTGCGGAGAGAGAGAGAGAGACTGCGGAGCTCAGTAGGACATGGACACTGTGCTGAAGAGACACAGTGGAGAGAGAGAGACTGCGGAGAGAGAGACTGCGGATCTCAGTAGGACATGGACACTGCTGAAGAGACACTGCGGAGAGACAGAGAGAGAATGCGGAGCTCAGTAGGACATGGACACTGTGCTGCAGAGAGACTGCGAAGAGAGAGAGACACTGCGGAGCTCAGTAGGACATGGACACTGCTGAAGAGACACTGCGGAGAGAGACTGCGGAGCTCAGTAGGACATGGACACTGCTGCAGAGACACTGCGGAGAGAGAGAGAGAGACTGCGGAGCTCAGTAGGACATGGACACTGCTGAAGAGACACTGCGGAGAGACAGAGAGAGAGAATGCGGAGCTCAGTAGGACATGGACACTGCTGAAGAGACACTGCGGAGAGACAGAGAGAGAGAATGCGGAGCTCAGTAGGACATGGACACTGTGCTGAAGAGACACAGTGGAGAGAGAGAGACTGCGGAGAGAGACTGCGGAGCTCAGTAGGACATGGACACTGCTGAAGAGACACTGCGGAGAGAGAGAGAGAGACTGCGGAGAGAGAGACTGCGGAACTCAGTAGGACATGGACACTGTGCTGCAGAGACACTGCGGAGAGAGAGAGAGAGACTGCGGAGAGAGGGAGAGACACTGCGGAGAGAGAGAGGGAGACTGGCGATCGAGAGACTGTGGATCTCAGTACAACATGGACCCTGTGCTGCAGACACTGCTGGAACAAAGAGAGAGAGAGAGGCTGCGGAGAGAGAGAGAGGCTGCGGAGCATCAGTAGGACATGGACTCTTCCCCTTCTGCCCACTGTGTAGGGTCTTTAATCCTGGATCAGGATGTGACGCTCAGTCACTGTACAGCAGTGAAAGGCTATCATGAAACCGTGTAACCCGTACCCTCTCTCTGTCTCTGTCGCCCTCTCTCTCTTCATATATATATGTGTATAAATATATATATATTAGAATAAAGCTTCCTGTTTCAACTGTCATTCACAATCAATAAAACATGAAGCAGAGCTAAGTGGAAACTGTGGCTATGCAGAGAGATGTTTGGAGAGGGTGGGGAGCTGATTCCGGGAATAGTCAGCAAGCTGTTGGGGTAACTGTACTTCATATCACAATGACCAGAGTACAAAGCCTGGAGTCACACATACAGGGGAACCACACAGATGACACCACACCTGGAGTAGCGTGGAATCGTTACTACACCCGGGAAGGTGGGGGTTGCACTGTCGATTTACCGGGGCGTACGGGTCAGGAGCAGGAGGAGGCCGCTCTGCCCCTCGAGCCCTGCTCCCCTGTTCAACAAGATGGTGGCTGATCCGATTGTCCCCTCAACCCCACATTCCCGCCTCCCCCCTCGATAACCTTTCACCCCCTTGTGAACCCAGAATCTATCTCGCTCGGCCTTAAAAATATTCAAAGTCTCTGCTTCCACCGCCTGTTGAGCGAGAGAGTTCCAAAGACTCACCACCTTCTGAGAGAGAAAACATTTCCCCTCATCTCTGTCCTAAATGGGCGACCCCTTATTTTTAAACAGTGACCCCCCCCCGCCTCGTTCTAGATTCTCCCACAAGAGGAAACATCCTCTTCACATCCCCCCTGTCCAACACCCCTCAGGATCTTAAAGGTTTCAATCAAGTGGCCTCTCACTCTTCTAAACTCCAGCGGATACAAGCCTAACCTGTCCGACCTTCCCTCATAAAACAGGCTGCGCATTCCTGGTCTTAAGTCGGGTAACACTTCCCTCAACCCAGACGCCAAGGGTTAAATCGCGAGGGGAGGTTAAGCTCCAACGAGGGTTAAGCTCGCTGGAATCGAGAAGGTGAAGGGGAGATTTGGTCAAAGCGTTCAGGATATAAATGGGATCGGAGAGAGGGGGAGTCCATCCCTGGTGGGTCAGGGTCAGGGAGACTCAGAGAAGGGTGGGGGGGGGCGTTGGTGGGGGGCAGGCAACATCCCTAAACCACACTCAAAAGGGCTGCATTTGGAACTCCCTCCCACAAACGGCAATTGGCCCTGGAGCAGGTCATTTTAAATCAGAGATTGATAAGTTTTTACTAGCCTGCGGGATTAAGTGATACAGGATAAAAGTGGGTCAATGGACTTAGGTCACAGAGATCATTGAATGTCTGGACCTCCTGTTCCTGTGTAACAGGCTCGAGAAGGGGCTGAATGGGCCTCTCCTGTTCCTGTGTAACAGGCTCGAGAAGGGGCTGAATGGGCCTCCTCCTGTTCCTGTGTAACAGGCTCGAGAAGGGGCTGAATGGGATCCTCCTGTTCCTGTGTAACAGGCTCGAGAAGGGGCTGAATGGGATCCTCCTGTTCCTGTGTAACAGGCTCGAGAAGGGGCTGAATGGGATCCTCCTGTTCCTGTGTAACAGGCTCGAGAAGGGGCTGAATGGGCTCCTCCTGTTCCTGTGTAACAGGCTCGAGAAGGGGCTGAATGGGCCTCCTCCTGTTCCTGTGTAACAGGCTCGAGGGGCTGAATGGGCCTCCTCCTGTTCCTGTGTAACAGGCTCGAGAAGGGGCTGAATGGGCTCCTCCTGTTCCTGTGTAACAGGCTCGAGAAGGGGCTGAATGGGCCTCCTCCTGTTCCTGTGTAACAGGCTCGAGGGGCTGAATGGGCCTCCTCCTGTTCCTGTGTAACAGGCTCGAGAAGGGGCTGAATGGGATCCTCCTGTTCCTGTGTAACAGGCTCGAGAAGGGGCTGAATGGGATCCTCCTGTTCCTGTGTAACAGACTCGAGAAGGGGCTGAATGGGATCCTCCTGTTCCTGTGTAACAGACTCGAGAAGGGGCTGAATGGGATCCTCCTGTTCCTGTGTAACAGGCTCGAGAAGGGGCTGAATGGGATCCTCCTGTTCCTGTGTAACAGACTCGAGAAGGGGCTGAATGGGATCCTCCTGTTCCTGTGTAACAGACTCGAGAAGGGGCTGAATGGGATCCTCCTGTTCCTGTGTAACAGGCTCGAGAAGGGGCTGAATGGGATCCTCCTGTTCCTGTGTAACAGACTCGAGAAGGGGCTGAATGGGATCCTCCTGTTCCTGTGTAACAGACTTGAGGGACTGAATGGGATCCTCCTGTTCCTGTGTAACAGGCTCGAGGAGGGGCTGAATGGGATCCTCCTGTTCCTGTGTAACAGGCTCGAGGGGCTGAATGGGATCCTCCTGTTCCTGTGTAACAGGCTCGAGAAGGGGCTGAATGGGCCTCCTCCTGTTCCTGTGTAACAGGCTCGAGAAGGGGCTGAATGGGATCCTCCTGTTCCTGTGTAACTGGCTCGAGAAGGGGCTGAATGGGATCCTCCTGTTCCTGTGTAACTGGCTCGAGAAGGGGCTGAATGGGATCCTCCTGTTCCTGTGTAACAGGCTCGAGGGGCTGAATGGCCCTCCTCCTGTTCCTGTGTAACAGACTCGAGGGGCTGAATGGCCCTCCTCCTGTTCCTGTGTAACAGACTCGAGAAGGGGCTGAATGGGCCTCCTCCTGTTCCTGTGTAACAGGCTCGAGAAGGGGCTGAATGGGATCCTCCTGTTCCTGTGTAACAGGCTCGAGAAGGGGCTGAATGGGCCTCCTCCTGTTCCTGTGTAACAGGCTCGAGAAGGGGCTGAATGGGATCCTCCTGTTCCTGTGTAACAGGCTCGAGAAGGGGCTGAATGGCCTCCTCCTGTTCCTGTGTAACAGGCACGAGGGGCTGAATGGGCCTCCTCCTGTTCCTGTGTAACTGGATCGAGAGGGGCTGAATGGCCTCCTCCTGTTCCTGTGTAACAGGCTCGAGAAGGGGCTGAATGGGATCCTCCTGTTCCTGTGTAACAGGCTAGAGAAGGGGCTGAATGGGCCTCCTCCTGTTCCTGTGTAACAGGCTCGAGGGGCTGAATGGGATCCTCCTGTTCCTGTGTAACAGGCTCGAGGGGCTGAATGGGATCCTCCTGTTCCTGTGTAACAGGCTCGAGAAGGGGCTGAATGGGATCCTCCTGTTCCTGTGTAACAGGCTCGAGAAGGGGCTGAATGGGATCCTCCTGTTCCTGTGTAACAGGCTCGAGGGGCTGAATGGGATCCTCCTGTTCCTGTGTAACAGGCTCGAGAAGGGGCTGAATGGGATCCTCCTGTTCCTGTGTAACAGGCTCGAGAAGGGGCTGAATGGCCTCCTCCTGTTCCTGTGTAACAGGCTCGAGAAGGGGCTGAATGGGGCCTCCTCCTGTTCCTGTGTAACAGGCTCGAGAAGGGGCTGAATGGCCTCCTCCTGTTCCTGTGTAACAGGCTCGAGAAGGGGCTGAATGGGATCCTCCTGTTCCTGTGTAACAGGCTCGAGAAGGGGCTGAATGGGATCCTCCTGTTCCTGTGTAACAGGCTCGAGAAGGGGCTGAATGGCCCCCCTCCTGTTCCTGTGTAACAGGCTCGAGAAGGGGCTGAATGGCCTCCTCCTGTTCCTGTGTAACAGGCTCGAGAAGGGGCTGAATGGGATCCTCCTGTTCCTGTGTAACAGGCTCGAGGGGCTGAATGGGCCTCCTCCTGTTCCTGTGTAACAGGCTCGAGAAGGGGCTGAATGGGCCTCATCCTGTTCCTGTGTAACAGGCTCGAGAAGGGGCTGAATGGGAACCTCCTGTTCCTGTGTAACAGGCTCGAGGGGCTGAATGGGCCTCCTCCTGTTCCTGTGTAACAGGCTCGAGGGGCTGAATGGGATCCTCCTGTTCCTGTGTAACAGGCTCGAGGGGCTGAATGGGATCCTCCTGTTCCTGTGTAACAGGCTCGAGGGGCTGAATGGGATCCTCCTGTTCCTGTGTAACAGGCTCGAGGGGCTGAATGGGATCCTCCTGTTCCTGTGTAACAGGCTCAAGAAGGGGCTGAATGGGCCTCTCCTGTTCCTGTGTAACTGACTCGAGAAGGGGCTGAATGGGCCTCTCCTGTTCCTGTGTAACAGGCTCGAGAAGGGGCTGAATGGGATCCTCCTGTTCCTATGTAACAGGCTCGAGAAGGGGCTGAATGGCCTCCTCCTGTTCCTGTTTAACAGACTCGAGAAGGGGCTGAATGGGATCCTCCTGTTCCTGTGTAACAGGCTCGAGAAGGGGCTGAATGGCCTCCTCCTGTTCCTGTGTAACAGGCTCGAGGAGGGGCTGAATGGGATCCTCCTGTTCCTGTGTAACAGGCTCGAGGGGCTGAATGGGATCCTCCTGTTCCTGTGTAACAGGCTCGAGAAGGGGCTGAATGGGCCTCCTCCTGTTCCTGTGTAACAGGCTCGAGAAGGGGCTGAATGGGATCCTCCTGTTCCTGTGTAACTGGCTCGAGAAGGGGCTGAATGGGATCCTCCTGTTCCTGTGTAACTGGCTCGAGAAGGGGCTGAATGGGATCCTCCTGTTCCTGTGTAACAGGCTCGAGGGGCTGAATGGGATCCTCCTGTTCCTGTGTAACAGGCTCGAGAAGGGGCTGAATGGGATCCTCCTGTTCCTGTGTAACAGGCTCGAGAAGGGGCTGAATGGGATCCTCCTGTTCCTGTGTAACAGGCTCGAGGGGCTGAATGGGATCCTCCTGTTCCTGTGTAACAGGCTCGAGGAGGGGGCTGAATGGCCTCCTCCTGTTCCTGTGTAACAGGCTCGAGGGGCTGAATGGGATCCTCCTGTTCCTGTGTAACAGGCTCGAGGGGCTGAATGGGATCCTCCTGTTCCTGTGTAACAGGCTCGAGAAGGGACTGAATGGGATCCTCCTGTTCCTGTGTAACAGGCTCGAGGGGCTGAATGGGATCCTCCTGCTCCTGTGTAACAGGCTCGAGAAGGGGCTGAATGGGATCCTCCTGTTCCTGTGTAACAGGCTCGAGAAGGGGCTGAATGGGATCCTCCTGTTCCTGTGTAACAGGCTCGAGAAGGGGCTGAATGGGATCCTCCTGTTCCTGTGTAACAGGCTCGAGAAGGGGCTGAATGGGATCCTCCTGTTCCTGTGTAACAGGCTCGAGGGGCTGAATGGGCTCCTCCTGTTCCTGTGTAACAGGCTCGAGGGGCTGAATGGGATCCTCCTGTTCCTGTGTAACAGGCTCGAGAAGGGGCTGAATGGGATCCTCCTGTTCCTGTGTAACAGGCTCGAGAAGGGGCTGAATGGGATCCTCCTGTTCCTGTGTAACAGGCTCGAGAAGGGGCTGAATGGGATCCTCCTGTTCCTGTGTAACAGGCTCGAGAAGGGGCTGAATGGGATCCTCCTGTTCCTGTGTAACAGGCTCGAGGGGCTGAATGGGATCCTCCTGTTCCTGTGTAACAGGCTCGAGAAGGGGCTGAATGAGATCCTCCTGTTCCTGTGTAACAGGCTCGAGGGGGGCTGAATGGGATCCTCCTGTTCCTGTGTAACAGGCTAGAGAAGGGGCTGAATGGGCCTCCTCCTGTTCCTGTGTAACAAGCTCGAGGGGCTGAATGGGATCCTCCTGTTCCTGTGTAACAGGCTCGAGGGGCTGAATGGGATCCTCCTGTTCCTGTGTAACAGGCTCGAGAAGGGGCTGAATGGGATCCTCCTGTTCCTGTGTAACAGGCTCGAGAAGGGGCTGAATGGGATCCTCCTGTTCCTGTGTAACAGGCTCGAGGGGCTGAATGGGATCCTCCTGTTCCTGTGTAACAGGCTCGAGGGGCTGAATGGGATCCTCCTGTTCCTGTGTAACAGGCTCGAGAAGGGGCTGAATGGGATCCTCCTGTTCCTGTGTAACAGGCTCGAGAAGGGGCTGAATGGCCTCCTCCTGTTCCTGTGTAACAGGCTCGAGAAGGGGCTGAATGGGGCCTCCTCCTGTTCCTGTGTAACAGGCTCGAGAAGGGGCTGAATGGGATCCTCCGGTTCCTGTGTAACAGGCTCGAGAAGGGGCTGAATGGGATCCTCCTGTTCCTGTGTAACAGGCTCGAGAAGCGGCTGAATGGGATCCTCCTGTTCCTGTGTAACAGGCTCGAGAAGGGGCTGAATGGCCCTCCTCCTGTTCCAGTGTAACAGGCTCGAGAAGGGGCTGAATGGCCTCCTCCTGTTCCTGTGTAACAGGCTCGAGAAGGGGCTGAATGGGATCCTCCTGTTCCTGTGTAACAGGCTCGAGGGGCTGAATGGGCCTCCTCCTGTTCCTGTGTAACAGGCTCGAGAAGGGGCTGAATGGGATCCTCCTGTTCCTGTGTAACAGGCTCGAGAAGTGGCTGGATGGCTTCCTCCTGTTCCTGTGTAACAGACTCGAGAAGGGGCTGAATGGGATCCTCCTGTTCCTGTGTAACAGGCTCGAGAAGGAGCTGAATGGGATCCTCCTGTTCCTGTGTAACAGGCTCGAGAAGGGGCTGAATGGGATCCTCCTGTTCCTGTGTAACAGGCTCGAGGGGCTGAATGGGCCTCCTCCTGTTCCTGTGTAACAGGCTCGAGAAGGGGCTGAATGGGATCCTCCTGTTCCTGTGTAACAGGCTCGAGAAGGGGCTGAATGGCCTCCTCCTGTTCCTGTGTAACAGACTCGAGAAGGGGCTGAATGGCCTCCTCCTGTTCCTGTGTAACAGGCTCGAGGGGCTGAATGGGATCCTCCTGTTCCTGTGTAACAGGCTCGAGAAGGGGCTGAATGGCCTCCTCCTGTTCCTGTGTAACAGGCTCGAGAAGGGGCTGAATGGGATCCTCCTGTTCCTGTGTAACAGGCTCGAGAAGGGGCTGAATGGCCTCCTCCTGTTCCTGTGTAACAGACTCGAGAAGGGGCTGAATGGGATCCTCCTGTTCCTGTGTAACAGGCTCGAGGGGCTGAATGGGATCCTCCTGTTCCTGTGTAACAGGCTCGAGAAGGGGCTGAATGGCCTCCTCCTGTTCCTGTGTAACAGGCTCGAGAAGGGGCTGAATGGGATCCTCCTGTTCCTGTGTAACAGGCTCGAGAAGGGGCTGAATGGCCTCCTCCTGTTCCTGTGTAACAGGCTCGAGAAGGGGCTGAATGGGATCCTCCTGTTCCTGTGTAACAGGCTCGAGGGGCTGAATGGGATCCTCCTGTTCCTGTGTAACAGGCTCGAGAAGGGGCTGAATGGGATCCTCCTGTTCCTGTGTAACAGGCTCGAGGGGCTGAATGGCCTCCTCCTGTTCCTGTGTAACAGGCTCGAGAAGGGGCTGAATGGCCTCCTCCTGTTCCTGTGTAACAGGCTCGAGAAGGGGCTGAATGGCCTCCTCCTGTTCCTGTGTAACAGGCTCGAGAAGGGGCTGAATGGCCTCCTCCTGTTCCTGTGTAACAGACTCGAGAAGGGGCTGAATGGGATCCTCCTGTTCCTGTGTAACAGGCTCGAGAAGGGGCTGAATGGGATCCTCCTGTTCCTGTGTAACAGGCTCGAGAAGGGGCTGAATGGGATCCTCCTGTTCCTGTGTAACAGACTCGAGAAGGGGCTGAATGGGATCCTCCTGTTCCTGTGTAACAGGCTCGAGAAGGGGCTGAATGGCCTCCTCCTGTTCCTGTGTAACAGGCTCGAGGAGGAGCTGTGGGGAGTGGGGTTTGAAGGCGATTGCTACCTTTCTGATGTTAAATGGATGTGGTAAAGCATGCAGACCGATTCCAACAGTCCCTGTTCGGAGCTGAGAGGTGGGTTGGGTAGATAATGGCGGCCACTCCTCTGACATCTCCATCTCTCCCAGTCCGGACGAGCTGTGGGAAGGAGTGTCATGAGGAAATCCTCTCGTTGTCAGGGGCTAAACCTTGGTCCATTGATTTTCCAGTGACTCATTGCTCTGCAGGAATGACCACCATCAGCGTCACTACGGAGAAGATTAAACTCATCTACACGCTGCTGACCCTCGTACCACAGTGTCTGGGCATCTTGGGTGCTCTCCCTCCACCACCACCGACGCACAGTAGCAGCAGCGTGTGTACCATCTACAAGATGCACTGCAGCAACTCACCAAGGCTCCTTCGACAGCACCTTCCAAACCCACGACCACCACCATCTAGAAGGACAAGGGCAGCAGATACATGGGAACACCCCCACCTGGAAGTTCCCCTCCGAGCCACTCACCATCCTGACTTGGAAATATATCGGCTGTTCCTTCACTGTCGCTGGGTCAAAATCCCGGAACTCCCTCCCTAACAGCACGATGGGTGTACCTACACCACACGGACAAAATCCTGGAACTCCCTCCCTAACAGCGCCGTGGGTGTACCTACACCACAAGGACAAAATCCTGGAACTCCCTCCCTAACAGCGCCGTGGGTGTACCTACACCACTCGGACAAAATCCTGGAACTCCCTCCCTAACAGCGCCGTGGGTGTACCTACACCACACGGACAAAATCCTGCAACTCCATCCCTAACAGCGCCGTGGGTGTACCTACACCACACGGACAAAACCCTGGAACTCCCTCCCTAACAGCGCCGTGGGTGTACCTACACCACACGGACAAAATCCTGGAACTCCCTTACAGCGCCGTGGGTGTACCTACACCACACGGACAAAATCCTGGAACTCCCTTACAGCGCCGTGGGTGTACCTACACCACACGGACAAATTCCTGGAACTCCCTCCCTAACAGCGCCGTGGGTGTACCTACACCACACGGGACAAAATCCTGGAACTCCCTCCCTAACAGCGCCGTGTGTGTACCTACACCACATGGACAAAATCTTGGAACTCCCTCCCTAACAGCGCCGTGGGTGTACCTACACCACACGGACAAAATCCTGGAACTCCCTTACAGCACCGTGGGTGTACCTACACCACACGGACAAAATCCTGGAACTCCCTTACAGCACCGTGGGTGTACCTACACCACATGGACAAAATCTTGGAACTCCCTCCCTAACAGCGCCGTGGGTGTACCTACACCACACGGACAAATTCCTGGAACTCCCTCCCTAACAGCGCCGTGGGTGTACCTACACCACACGGACAAAATCCTGGAACTCCCTCCCTAACAGCGCCGTGTGTGTACCTACACCACACGGACAAAATCCTGGAATTCCCTCCCTAACAGCGCCGTGGGTGTACCTACACCACACGGACAAAATCCTGGAACTCCCTCCCTAACAGCACCGCGGGTGTACCTACACCACACGGAGAAAATCAAAGCTGTACTTTCAGATGTTCAGTACTGAGGGATTTGAACAGGAGGATGAGAATTGTAGGGGCTGGAGGAGGTTACAGAGATAGGGAGGGAAGGGGTGAGTGAGGGATTTGAACAGGAGGATGAGAATTGTAGGGGCTGGAGGAGGTTACAGAGATAGGGAGGGAGGGTTTGAGGAAGTGATTTGAACAGGAGGATGAGAATTGTAGGGGCTGGAGGAGGTTACAGAGATAGGGAGAGAGTGGGTGAGGGAGGGATTTGAACAGGAGGATGAGAATTGTAGGCGCTGGAGGAGGTTACAGAGATAGGGAGGGAGGGAGTGAGGGAGGGATTTGAACAGGAGGATGAGAATTGTAGGCGCTGGAGGAGGTTACAGAGATAGGGAGGGAGGGAGTGAGGGAGGGATTTGAACAGGAGGATGAGAATTGTAGGGGCTGGAGGAGGTTACAGAGATAGGGAGGGAGGGGGTGAGGGATAGATTTGAAGAGGAGGAGGAGAATTGTAAGAGGTTACAGAGATAGGGAGGGAGGCGGTGAGGGAGGGATTTCAGAAGGAGGATGAGAATTGTAGGGGCTGGAGGAGGTTACAGAGATAGGGAGGGAGGGGGTGATGGAGGGATTTCAGAAGGAGGATGAGAATTGTAGGGGCTGGAGGAGGTTACAGAGATAGGGAGGGAGGGGGTGATGGAGGGATTTCAGAAGGAGGATGAGAATTGTACGGGCTGGAGGAGGTTACAGAGATAGGGAGGGGTTTAGGGGCTGGAGGAGGTTACAGAGATAGGGAGGGGTTTAGGGGCTGGAAAAGGTTACAGAGATAGGGAGGGGTTTAGGGGCTGGAGGAGGTTACAGAGATAGGGAGGGGTTTAGGGGCTGGAGGAGGTTACAGAGATAGGGAGGGGTTTAGGGGCTGGAGGAGGTGACAGAGATAGGGAGGGGTTTAGGGGCTGGAGAAGGTTACAGAGATAGGGAGGGGTTTAGGGGCTGGAGGAGGTGACAGAGATAGGGAGGGGTTTAGGGGCTGGAGGAGGTTACAGAGGTAGGGAGGGGTTTAGGGGCTGGAGAAGGTTACAGAGATAGGGAGGGGTTTAGGGGCTGGAGGAGGTTACAGAGATAGGGAGGGGTTTAGGGGCTGGAGGAGGTTACAGAGATAGGGAGGGGTTTAGGGGCTGGAGGAGGTGACAGAGATAGGGAGGGGTTTAGGGGCTGGAGAAGGTTACAGAGATAGGGAGGGGTTTAGGGGCTGGAGGAGGTTACAGAGATAGGGAGGGGTTTAGGGGCTGGAGAAGGTTACAGAGATAGGGAGGGGTTTAGGGGCTGGAGGAGGTTACAGAGATAGGGAGGGAAGAGGGTATTCCTTTCAATCCAGCAACTATGACATAGGCCAGTTGAAGAGGAGAATCTACAATTCCCGTTCACACAGCCTCCAGAGGGACTCAGGTTCCTTTCCCAGTGTAATTCATGTATAGGCCAGGGAGCCGCAATCATTCCTCAGAATGAAGACCCATCTCCCAGATTGATTTCAGTTCATTACTTTTGTACTTTTCCTGATCACTATACATTTGAGTACATTCGAATGTATCCACTCGGTCACCGACACACCGGTCCCACGCTAACTCTATCCAGTTGAGTACATAAACACGCGATTCTGCTAACCAAGGATTCTACAGGGCTGTCTACGTAATTATATTATCCAATCGAAATTAAAACACGTGCACAAAGACCTTGGTTCTCACAACCCAAGACTGTCGGTGTTTCATCCAAGCCCCCTCTGTCCATTGTCCGTCTTCCCATATCTGCGCTAAAACTATCTGCCCCCTTCCCGATGTGAGAGGGGAGTACACCTAAACAAATTTATATCCTCCTGGTGTCTTCAACCTGACTCTCAAAGCTGCGCAATGTTCGTCTGGTCATCTTCGAATATGTTTAGCAACCATGTCTGCCTGGAGAGTTTAGGGGTTTTCAGTAAATTGTGAGTGTTCTCTGTTAGCATTTTTAATTTCCCCCTGACCCTCCCCCTCTTTTGGCCCTTGGCAAAGCCCAAACTGGTCCACATCCCGAGTTGAGAATTCCTCTCCTGGTCCTTTGGGTGGCCAGTTATCCGGACTGCCAGAGGAATCCTAAACCACAACCTTCCCTTCCCTTGTCTTCTCCCTCGGAGTATGAATAGGTCGGCGAGCTGATGAGTTCCTTTGGTTTGTTGCTGTCCGTGCCTGGAGAGGCCCTTTCCGGGTTTTATGTTGGTAGCAGAAGAGTCACGTAGCCCATCAGAGCATCATTCCTGGGACTATCGTCTTACCCATTCTGACCATCTCCCACCCATTCATCGATATTCCGGCCGTAGCATAGGAAGGAGCTGATTGGGCTAAACTCCTGCCCGATTGGGTGGCTAGATCCTGTTGAACACGCACCCTCCCCGCCCCCCTTGTGATGTGCTCTCTAGAAGCTTCTACATTCGATCGAGCCGTTCTTGTGGCTCCCTGCATGGCTGAGTGTGCTATTCTGACAGGAGTTTCATCAGCGAACAAGCTGTCATCCCACCAAGGGTCTGAACAAGAATCCTGTGCTTCCTGCTGACAAATGGAAGCCTCTCCTGTAGTAAAAGGATCGGTCACCTGTAGGCAGAAACTCGGGTTGCTGGCGCAAAGTAAGTCCCCATAAAGGAACTCAGCCTCACTGGTCCTGAAGCACCATTGTGTTGAGGATACCTGAATCACCTGAAATGCTTCCTGAATCAGTAAAGCGGTGAATGTAACTTTGCTGGTGTTCATGCCAGCGTTTGGCATGAGCTCACAATGTAATTTCTTGATTCTGAACAAGTCTCTGGTACTCATCAGTATTTTAGGATATATATCCACATAGCCCTACGCGGATAACATTCCCCACCACCACCCCCCCCCCCCCCCCCCCACCCCGCTTTATCTACTCCTAGGGACTCGAACCAATAGCAGTTCAGGAAACACCGGTTTGGATGATGTTCTTGAGGAATGGGTGTGATGAGTTTTATAACTCTGGGCTCTCCTCCGCCTTGAGGTTGTGTAACGTTGGGTGCTGGCTTTAGCTCAGCGGTTACTTGGCTTATCTCAGCCTCTTGTTCACCGGCTTGTTGTGTAATCACCAATCGCTGCCGCTCCTTGTGTAAACCTGTGAGGTTTCGTTGGTAAACTGACTCGAACGTGTGTGTTCAGGAATTGTCCCCAAACCTGATATCCTCCTTGTCAGATTTGACCCCATCGGTTGGATCTCGCGCTGGCATTTCACGTGCTCTCCCTGTGGACTCGCGACTCGGCTGGGTCTATAATCCCGTCAGCCTAAGGATCTGTAGCAGACCCTCTCCTTGTAGCTCCCCAGGGGTCAGGGTATATCCTGTCCCACGCGCACTGTAGTTCAACCCTCGGGCAGAGGTATTGCAGCCATCATCATTTAAGTCACAGATCCGACAAGAATTAAGCCTGGAATTGGCATTCCCAAGTAGCCCTCTGATGTCTCCCAGTATACTCCTTTTTAACTTGGCCTGTGCTTTTGATCTAATTCCCAGAACGAGTCGAAATTCATAGTCATTGTCTATCCTCTTCAGTTGGCTTCTAGCGCGTTTTATGGAATTCTGGTGGTGTGACAAGTGGGTCTGTAACACTGACAGGAGTCATCCTAAGATTTTCTTGAGGTCAGTTTCTCTATTATCTTGGTTGTTTAAAATGTTTCCTTGCTCTCTAGGCTGTATTAACTATTCCACGTCAACGGGGATCTCTGCCTCCAGATCTTTGCTTATCTCCCACCGTGTGGTTCCAATACCTCAGTGGATGGCCAGATTATCAAATTCACTTCCCTTAAAGCAGTTTGTACATCATGGTGTCCTCTTTCTCCTACCCTTAATCCTTTCCTCATACCATTTTACACACGCAGTAGCTACCATCTTATCTCCTTCAGGTTGTCTGCAGAGACTTTACTGTCCAATAAAGTATTCTCATAACAGTTTAAAAGCAGAATTCAGGCATTGACATGTTTTGCTGCCTTATCTAGTTCTCAAACAACATCTTATGCCTCAAAAGTCACCCACTAAAGTTATGTCAGACCTTTTTCTAGCATTACCCCAGATTCATCAACTCGGCCAAAGATTGGATTTCTGCCAAACTTTGCCAAGGTCTTGAGCTTGGCTTCATATTTTGGGAACAGACGTTACAAACACCAGTGCTTGCAGTATTTGAATTGGTGCCAATTGCTGTCAAAAGCCCTTTAAAATAAAAGAAATCCCTTTTGAGAACTTGGTCAAGGACCAATCCTCAAATTTTTAAACTTTCTAAGAGCTGTAATTCACGCTACCAAAACTAAAACTCTGCTTCATGTGTATCCAGATGAGAATTCCATATGTTTATCGACAAATTCCTTATCTCTGAATAACATCCTTGTTATTCAAAGTAACCTGTTAAATGACCCTGCAATTTACATCTCAAAGTCCCAAATTCAAATTCCAGTGCTGTCGGGATGCAGATTTCCTTCAATATTTAATTCATCTCTTCAAAAGAAACCCCTTTTTATCCATTGGAACCACCTAGACCGTGTGATTATGTCTTCTGGTTTTCCAGGTATCCTTTTGAATTTCAGGTAATTCATTTCCCCTCAGAATTTTCCAACAGGAACCAGTGTGTATCAATCCCAGTCATCCTGGGAGCTGATGATATGAGGGTTACTCCCTACTAGGCTGCAACGTGCTGGTACAAGGGTTGGTTCATCTCAAAGGCAAACCCTGTTTTATCTTTATGATACCTTCAAACTGCGATTTTTGCCAGAAATCTCATCTCAAACCTTATAGTCAAAACTTTGGAACATATGAGTAAACTTTTCTTGTAATTCAATATGACGCTTTTGACTATAAAGTGCTGAACTATACACACAAATGACAATTTAGGGACAAAAACATGTTAAAACTCACATACAAATGCTTCCTTGCACACAAACAAACACACGTATAAAGGTATGTATCGATAATCCTATAATGTTGAAATTAACTCTAAACAAAGCTTCAAAATAGCAGTGGGGTAAGAAAGGGATCTTGGAGGCTCCACCTATATGGACAGTCAAACTGACTGAAGCCCACATTTCCCCCCCCCCACAATAAAACAGGGACCCACAGATCCCCCCAGCACCTGGGGCTCAACACCCCCCACAATAAACAAGACTCAACCCACCCCCCACACAATAAACAGGACTAAAGATGCACTGCAGGAATTCACCAAGGCTCCTTCGACAGCATCTTCCAAACCCACGACCACTACCATCTAGAAGGACAAGGGCAGCAGACACATGGGAACACCCCCACCTGGAAGTTCCCCTTCAAGTCACTCACAATCTTGACTTGGAAATATATTGGCCGTTCCTTCACTGTCGCTGGGTTAAAATCCTGGAACTCCTTCCCTAACAGCGCCGTGGGTGTACCTACACCACACGGATAAAATCCTGGAACTACCTCCCTAACAGCGCCGTGGGACTACCTACACCACACGGAAAAAATCCTGGAACTCCCTCCCTAACAGCGCCGTGGGTGTACCTACACCACACGGACAAAATCCTGGAACTCCCTCCCTAACAGCGCCGTGGGTGTACCTACACCACACGGACAAAATCCTGGAACTCCCTCCCTAACAGCGCCGTGGGTGTACCTACAACACACGGATAAAATCCTGGAACTACCTCCCTAACAGCGCCGTGGGACTACCTACACCACACGGAAAAAATCCTGGAACTCCCTCCCTAACAGCGCCGTGGGTGTACCTACACCACACGGACAAAATCCTGGAACTCCCTCCCTAACAGCGCCGTGGGTGTACCTACACCACACGGACAAAATCCTGGAACTCCCTCCCTAACAGCACCGTGGGTGTACCTACACCACACGGACAAAATCCTGGTACTCCCTCCCTAACAGCGCCGTGGGTGTACCTACACCACACGGACAAAATCCTGGAACTCCCTCCCTAACAGCGCCGTGGGTGTACCTACACCACACGGACAAACTCCTGGAACTCCCTCCCTAACAGCGGTGTGGGTGTACCTACACCACACGGAAAAAATCCTGGAACT
The DNA here is from genome assembly GCF_017639515.1 of Carcharodon carcharias. Classification (NCBI taxonomy): domain Eukaryota; kingdom Metazoa; phylum Chordata; class Chondrichthyes; order Lamniformes; family Lamnidae; genus Carcharodon; species Carcharodon carcharias. The sequence goes on along the minus strand of NW_024470540.1, from coordinate 93,005 downwards.
CCCTCCCTAACAGCGCCGTGGGTGTACCTACACCACACGGACAAACTCCTGGAACTCCCTCCCTAACAGCGCCGTGGGTGTACCTACACCACACGGACAAAGTTCTTGTTATATAAATACAAGTCGAAATCGTTGTGATAGCTTGGCCAAAAATTCCTTTGTGACTCAGTCAGAACGGCCATTAGAACCTTCAATATCCTAACAGTAACAAATCTCTGACAGTGCAGCACTCCCTCAGTACTGACCCTCTGACAGTGCAGCACTCCCTCAGTACTGACCCTCTGACAGGGCAGCACTCCCTCAGTACTAACCCTCTGACAGTGCGGCACTCCCTCAGTATTGAACTTCCGACAGTGCATCACTCCCTCAGTACTTAACCTCTGACAGTGCAGCACTCCCTCAGTACTGACCCTCTGAGAGTGCAGCACTCCCTCAGTACTGACCCTCTGACAGTGCGGCACTCCCTCAGTAATGACCCTCTGACAGTGCAGCACCCCCTCAGTACTGACCATCTCACAATGCAGCACTCCCTCAGTACTGACCCTCCGAAAGTGCAGCAAACCCTCAGTACTGACCCTCTGACAGTGCGGCACTCCCTCAGTACTGACCCTGTGACAGTGCGGCACTCCCTCAGTAATGACCCTCTGACAGTGCAGCACTCCCTCAGTACTGACCATCTCACAATGCAGCACTCCCTCAGTACTGACCCTCCGAAAGTGCAGCAAACCCTCAGTACTGACCCTCTGACAGTGCGGCACTACCTCAGTACTGACCGTGTGACAGTGCGGCACTCCCTCAGTACTGACCATCTGACAGTGCGGCACTCCCTCAGTACTGACCCTGTGACAGTGCGGCACTCCCTCAGTACTGACCCTCTGACAGTGCAGCACTCCCTCAGTACTGACCCTCTGACAGTGCAGCACTCCCTCAGTACTGACCCTCTGACAGTGCAGCAAACCCTCAGTACTGACCCTCTGACAGTGCAGCGCTCCCACAGCACTGACCCTCTGACACTGTGATACTCCTTCAGAAGGTGCTCTACGCTGTCCGCATCAAAAACTCCGAGGACAGGTACAGCACGGGGTTAGATACAGAGTAAAGCTCACTCTACACCGTCCCCATCAAACACTCCCAGGACAGGTACAGCACGGGGTTAGATACAGAGTAAATCTCCCTCTACACTGTCCCCATCAAACACTCCCAGGACAGGTACAGCACGGGGTTAGATACAGAGTAAATCTCCCTCTACACCGTCCCCATCAAACACTCCCAGGACAGGTACAGCACGGGGTTAGATACAGAGTAAACCTCCCTCTGCACCGTCCCCATCAAACACTCCCAGGACAGGTACAGCACGGGGTTAGATACAAAGTAAATCTCCCTCTACACTGACCCCATCAAACATTCCCAGGACAGGTACAGCACGGGGTTAGATACAGAGTAAAACTCCCTCTACACTGTCCCCATCAAACACTCCCAGGACAGGTACAGCACGGGGTTAGATACAGAGTAAATCTCCCTCTACACTGTCTCCATCAAACACTCCCAGGACAGGTACAGCACGGAGTTAGATACAGAGTAAATCTCCCTCTACACCGTCCCCATCAAACACTCCCAGGACAGGTACAGCACGGGGTTAGATACAGAGTAAATCTCCCTCTACACCATCCCCATCAAACACTCCCAGGACAGGTACAGCACGGGGTTAGATACAGAGTAAATCTCCCTCTACATTGTCCCCATCAAACACTCCCAGGACAGGTACAGCACGGGGTTAGATACAGAGTAAATCTCCCTCTACACTGTCTCCATCAAACACTCCCAGGACAGGTACAGCACGGGGTTAGATACAGAGTAAATCTCCCTCTACACCGTCCCCGTCAAACACTCCCAGGACAGGTACAGCACGGGGTTAGATACAGAGTAAATCTCCCTCTACACCGTCCCCATCAAACACTCCCAGGACAGGTACAGCACGGGGTTAGATACAGTGTAAATCTCCCTCTACACTCTCCCCTGTGTTAATTCCCTCTTCATTCTCCCTGGGCTCCATGTCTATCTCTCTTTCAGTTTGCAGATTCTCTCTCTCTCCCTCCCTTTAGTTCACTCTGATGTGTGTTTTCTGTTCAGTCTCATTCTCTCCCTGTTCCTGACTCTCTGGATCTTTATTGGAAACAGAGAACATTCCCAGTCGGAGCCTCGGGCTACTCACTGACTGAGAATTCCCCTTAAACCAGCTGACGGTGAATTCCCAATATGAAAATCAGGGGGTGGGATCAGTTCCTCTCCGGATCCTTTATAAAGAGCAGCCTTACCCAGAGTCCCCAGACTTTCAGACCAGACGGGAATCTCGACGTTGTCAATAAGTCTCTTAGTGAGATGTTGGGGAATCTCTCAGCAGCCCCCTGAGTCTCTCCCCCACCAATCTCCCCCTCTCTCTGTCTCTCTCTCTATCTCCCCTCTGTCTCTCTCTCTTTCTCTCTGTCTCTCTCTGTCTCTCTCTCTCTCCCCCTCTCTCTGTCTCTCTCTCTCTATCTGTCTCTCTCTGTCTCTTTCTCTCTGCCCCTCTCTCTGTCTCTCTCTCTCTCTGTCTTCTCTCTCTCTCTGTATCTCTCTCTCCCCCTCTCTCTGTCTCTCTCTCTCCCCCTCTCTCTGTCTCTCTCTCTCCCCCTCTCTCTGTCTCTCTCTCTCTCTATCTGTCTCTCTCTCTCTGTCTTCTCTCTGAATCTCTCTCCCTCTCTAACTATCTGTCTGTCTCCTTCTGTCTTCTCTTGGTCTGTCTCGCTTTGTCTCTCTCTCCCTATCCCTGTACCTCTGCCTGTCTGTCTGCCTCCCCCCTCTGTGCCTCTCTGTCTCTCTCTCTCTGTCTGTCTCCCTCTCTGCCTCCCTCTCTCTCTCTCATTGTCCCTCTCTCTCTCTGTCTGTCTATCTCTGTCTCTCTTTCTCTCTGTCTCTTTCTCTCCCTATCTATCTCAGTCCATCTCTCTCTCTCTATCTCTATTTTTCTTTGTGTGTGTCTCTCTCTCTGTCTCTCTCTCTGTCTCTCTCTCTGTCTCTCTCTGTCTGTCTCTCTCTGTCTGTCTCTCTCTCTTTCTCTCTCTCTGTCTCTGTCTCTCTCTGTCTCTGTCTCTCTCTCTGTCTCTGTCTCTCTCTCTCTCTGTCTCTCTCTCTCTGTCTCTCTCTCTCTATCTGCTCTCTCTGTCTCTCTGAGCCCTCTCTCTCTCTCTCTGCCCTATCTCTGTGTCCCTTTCTCTCTCTCTCTCTCTTTGTATCTCTGAGCCTTGCTCTCTCCCCGTCACTCTCAGTTTCTCTCCCCAGTCTCTCTCCTGTATCCCACTCTCACTCTCCCCTCACTTTCCCCCTCTTCTTCTCTGTGCCACTCTCTATCTGTCACTTTATCAGTCTCTCAGTCTATCTCACTCTGTCTGTCTTTTTCTGTCTCTGTTTGGATGTCGGTCTCCCTGCCTGTACCTCTCTCTCTCTCTCTGAATTTTGCTCTGCTCTCTGTCCTGGCTCCAGACCCACCCCATTAACCGTCTGTCTCCCACTCTCTGTCTCTCTCACTCTTACAATCCTCTCTTTCCCTCTCTCGTTCTCACTCTCTGTCTCACTCCCACATCTCTCTCTGTCTCTGTCTGTCTGTCTCACTCTCTCTGTCTCTCTCTTTCTCTCTATCTGTCTCTCCCTGTCTGTCTTTCTCCCTCTCTTTCCATCCATATCACTCCCTTCTTTCTCTATCTCCCTGTCTCTGCTTCTTTCACTTTCTGTCTCTCTCTCTGCTTCTCACACTCTGTTTCTGTCCCTCTGTCTCAGTCCCTCTCACTGTCTCTCTCTTTCTGTTCCTCTCTCTCTCTGTCTCTCTCTCTCTCTCTGTCTCTCTCTCTGTCTCTCTCTGTCTGTCTCTCTCTCTCACTCAATCTCTCTCTTTCCCTGTCTCTGTCTTTCTCCCTCTCTGTCTCTGTCCCTCTGCCTCGCTCTCTACCTCTCTCTCGCTGTCACTCTCACTCTCTCTATCTCTCCCTCTCTTCTTATTTCCCTCTGTCTTTCTCCTTCTGTCTTTCTGTCTCTCTCTCTCCTTCTGTCTCGTTCTCTCTCTTTCCAAGATCCAAGGAAGAGGCATTTAAATTGGCCAGAAAAAAAAACAGACCTGAGGACTGGGAGCAGTTTAGAATTCAGTAAAGGAGGATCAAGGGATTGATTACGAAGGGGAAATAGATTATGTGAATAAGCTTGCAGGGAACATAAAAACTGAGTGTAAAAGTTTCTATAGGTATGTGAAGAGATAAAGATTGGTGAAGACAAATGCAGGTCCCTTACAGTCAGAAACAGGGGAATTTATAATGGGGAACAAAGAAATGGGTGACCAACTAAACACAGACTTTGGTTCTGTCTTCGCAAAGGAGAAACTAATAACATACCAGAAATGTTGGGGAACACAGGGGTTAGTGAGAGGGAGGAACTGAAAGAAATCAGTGTTAGTATCTCCCCCTCCTTTTCTCTCTGTGCTCTAACTCTACCTTTCTGTCTCTGTTTCTGTCTCTCCTGTACTTGTGCCAATCTTCAATTCAATAACTCTCTCCCAATTTGCTCTGCTCCCTCTCTCCCAGATTTGACCCGCTTTTGCCAAATATGTTTCCTGACTGGGACCCAGAGAGTCGAGATTGAAGAGGATTCTGGAAGCTGTGAGAGATGGAGCGACTGACACTGATTAACAAATGTGGAAAGAGCCTTCGTGTCAAAGTGGATCACTGTGGGAAAACAGATTTTGAAATTTGCGCTGAAGTGGGCTGTATAGGAATCTACGATCGATCCATATGCATCACTGCTGAGTACAAGACCGGGTATTTTTGGCCATTTAGAACATTATGGAAAGGAGAGAAGAAAATAACTACAGAAAAAACCATCATATTGTCCAGGTCAAGCGTGATTGGTAAAATCGAGATCAAAAAGGCAAATTAGGGATGTGTAATTCCTGATCCTGTGCCTCCCCCAGGTCAGGATAAGATCACCCTGTGTCCCAAAATACAATAAACTGATCAATGAAACTTCACCCGGACTCCTCACTATCTCCAACTGCAGCAGCTTTCAACACAGCCCATCACTCACACAAACCATCAGTGTCAGGGACAGAGAGTAGCAGAGACACCAACACCAGGACTGAGGGAGTGCAGCACTGTCAGAAGGTGAGAACTGAGGGAGTGCCGCACTGTCAGAGAATCAGTACTGAGGGAGTACTGCACTGTCAGAGGGTCAGTACTGAGGGAGTGCTGCACTGTCAGAGGGTCTGTACTGAGGGAGTGTCGCACAGTCAGACGGTCAGCACTGAGGGAGTGCCGCACTGTCAGAGGGTCAGTACTGAGGGAGTGCTGCACTGTCAGACGGTCAGTACTGAGGGAGTGCTGCACTGTCAGAGGGTCAGTACTGAGGGAGTGCAGCACTGTCAGAGGGTCAGTACTGAGGGAGTGCTGCACTGTCAGAGGGTCAGTACTGAGGGAGTGCTGCACTGTCAGAGGGTCAGTACTGAGGGAGTGCAGCACTGTCAGAGGGTCAGTACTGAGGGAGTGCTGCACTGTCAGAGGGTCAGTGCTGAGGGAGTGTCGCACTGTCAGACGGTCAGCACTGCGGGAGTGCCGCACTGTCAGATGGTCAGTATTGAGGGAGTGCTGCACTGTCAGAGGGTCAGTACTGAGGGAGTGCTGCACTGTCAGAGGGTCAGAGCTGAGGGAGTGCCGCACTGTCAGAGGGTCAGCACTGAGGGAGTGCCGCACTGTCAGATGGTCAGTATTGAGGGAGTAATGCACTGTCAGAGTGTCAGTGCTGAGGGAGTGCCGCACTGTCAGATGGTCACTACTGAGGGAGTGCCGCACTGTCAGAGGGCCAGTACTGAGGTAGTGCTGCACTGTCAGAAGATCAGTACTGAGGGAGTGCTGCACTGTCGGAGGGTCAGTACTGAGGGAGTGCTGCACTGTCAGAGGGTCATTGCTGAGGGAGTGCTGCACTGTCAGAGGGTCAGTACTGAGGGAGTGCTGCACTGTCAGAGGGTCAGTACTGAGGGAGTGCTGCACTGTCAGGGGGTCATTGCTGAGGGAGTGCTGCACTGTCAGAGAGTCAGTACTGAGGGAGTGCTGCACTGTCAGAGGGTCAGTACTGAGGGAGTGCTGCACTGTCAGAGGGTCAGTACTGAGGGAGTGCCGCACTGTCAGAGGGTCAGTACTGAGGGAGTGCCGCACTGTCAGGGGGTCATTGCTGAGGGAGTGCTGCACTGTCAGAGGGTCAGTACTGAGGGAGTGCAGCACTGTCAGAGTGTCAGTACTGAGGGAGTGCCGAACGGTCAGAGGGTCAGTACTGAGGGAGTGACGCACTGTCGGCAGGTCGGTACTGAGGGAGTGCTGCACTGTCGTAGGGTCAGTACTGAGGGCGTGCTGCACTGTCGGATGGTCAGTACTGAGGGAGTGCTGCAGAGTCAGAGGGTCAGTAATGAGGGAGTGCTGCACTGTCAGAGGGTCAGTACTGAGGGAGTGCTGCACTGTCAGAGAGTCATTATTGAGGGAGGGCTGCAACGTCACAGGGTCAGTACTGAGGGAGTGCAGCACTGTCAGAGGGTCAGTAATAAGGGAGTGCTGCACTGTCAGAGGGTCAGTATTTAGGGAGAGCCGCACTGTCAGAGGGTCAGTACTGAGGGAGTGCAGCACTGTCAGAGGGTCAGTACTGAGGGAGTGCTGCACTGTCATAGGGTCAGTACTGAGGGAGTGCTGCACTGTCAGAGGGTCAGCATTGAGGGAGTGCCGCACTGTCAGAGGGTCAGTACTGAGGGAGTGCAGCACTGTCAGAGGGTCAGTACTGAGGGAGTGCAGCACTGTCAGAGTGTCAGTATTGAGGGAGTGCTGCACTGTCAAGGGTCAGTGCTGAGGGAGTGCCGCATTGTCGGAAGGGTCAGTACTGAGGGAGTGCTGCATTGTCAGAGGGTCAGTACTGAGGGAGTGCCGCACTTTCAGATGGTCAGTATTGAGGGAATGCTGCACTGTCAGAGCGTCAGTACTGAGGGAGTGCTGCACTGTCAGAGGTTCAGTACTGAGGGAGTGCTGCACTGTCAGCGGGTCAGTACTGAGGGAGTGCTGAACTGTCAGAGGGTCAGTACTGAGGGAGTGCTGAACTGTCAGAGGGTCAGTACTGAGGGAGTGCTGTACTGTCCGAGCGTCAGTACTGAGGGAGTGCTGCACTGTCAGAGGGTCATTGCTGAGGGAGTGCTGCACTGTCAGATGGTCAGTACTGATGAGTGCTGCACTGTCAGAGGATCAGTACTGAGGGAGTGCCGAAATGTCAGAGGGTCAGTACTGAGGGAGTGCTGCACTGTCAGAGGGTCAGTACTGAGGGAGTGCTGCACTGTCAGATGTTCAGTACTGATGAGTGCTGCACTGTCAGAGGATCAGTACTGAGGGAGTGCCGCACTGTCAGAGGGTCAGTACTGAGGGAGTGCTGCACTGTCAGAGGGTCAGTACAGAGGGAGTGCCGCAATGTCAGAGGGTCAGTACTGAGGGAGTGCTGCACTTTCAGAGGGTAAGAACTGAGGGAGTGCTGCACAGTCAGAGGGTCAGTAATGAGGGAGTGCTGCACTGTCAGAGGGTCAGTACTGAGGCAGTGCTGCAATGTCAGATGGTCAGTAATGATGGAGTGCCGCACTGTCAGAGGGTCAGTACTGAGGGAGTGCAGTACTGTCAGAGGGTCAGTACTGAGGGAGTGCTGCACTGTCAGATAGTCAGGACTGAGGGAGTGCTGCACTGTCAGAGGGTCAGTACTGAGGGAGTGCTGCACTGTCAGAGGTTCAGTACTGAGGGAGTGCTGCACTGTCAGAGGGTCAGTACTGAGGAGTGCTGCACTGTCAGAGGGTCAGTACTGAGGGAGTGCTGCACTGTCAGATGGTCAGGACTGAGGGAGTGCTGCACTGTCAGATGGTCAGTACTGAGGGAGTGCCGCACTGTCAGAGGGTCAGTTCTGAGGGAGTGCTGTACTGTCAGAGGGTCAGTACTGAGGGAGTGCTGCACTGTCAGAGGGTCAGTACTGAGGGAGTGTTGCCCTGTCAGAGGATGAGTACTGAGGGAGTGCTGCACTGTCAGAGAGGCAGTACTGAGGGAGTGCTGCACTGTCAGAGGGTCAGTACTGAGGGAGTGCTGCACTGTCAGAGGATCAGTACAGAGGGAGCGCCGCATTGTCAGAGGGTCAGTAATGAGGGAATGCTGCACTGTCAGAGGGTCAGTACTGAGGGAGTGCCTCACTGTCAGAGGGTCAGTACTGAGGTAGTACCGCACTGTGAGAGGGTCAGTCCTGAGGGAGTGCTGCACTCTCAGAGGGTCAGTACTGAGGGAGTGCTGCACTGTCAGAGGGTCAGTACAGAGGGAGTGCTGTATTGTCGGAGTGTCAGTACTGAGAAAGTGCTGCACTGTCAGAGGGTCATTGCTGAGGAAGTGCCGCACTGTCAGAGGGTCAGTACTGAGGGAGTGCAGTACTGTCAGAGGGTCAGTACTGAGGGAGTGCTGCGCTGTCAGATTGTCGGTATGGAGGGAGTGCCGCCCTGTCAGATAGTCAGTACTGAGGGAGTGCTGCACTGTCAGAGGGTCAGTACTGAGGGAGTGCTGCACTGTCAGAGGGTCAGTACTGAGGGAGTGTTGCCCAGTCAGAGGATCAGTACTGAGGGAGTGCTGCACTGTCAGAGGGGCCGTACTGAGGGAGTGCTGCAGTGTCAGAGGGTCAGTACTGAGGGAGTGCTTCACTGTCAGAGGGTCAGTACTGAGGGAGTGCTGCACTGTCAGAGGGTCAGTACTGAGGGAGTACTGCACCGTCAGAGGGTCAGTACTGAGGGAGTGCCGCACTGTCAGGGGGTCAGTACTGAGGGAGTGCTGCACTGTCAGAGCGTCAGTACTGAGGGAGTGCTGCACTGTCAGAGGGTCAGTACTGAGGGAGTGCAGCAATGTCAGAGGCTCAGTACTGAGGGAGTGCTGCACTGTCGGAGGGTCAGTACTGAGGTAGTGCCGCACTTTCAGAGGGTCAGTACTGAGGGAGAGCTGCAGTGTTGGAGCGTCAGTACTGAGGGAGTGCTGCACTGTCAGAGGTTAAGTACTGTGGGAGTGCTGCAATGTCAGAGTGTCAGTCCTGAGGGAGTGCTGCACTGTCAGAGGGTCAGTACAGAGGGAATTGTGCACTGTCAGAGGGTCAGTAGTGAAACAGTGCCGCCGTTTCAGAGGGTCAGTACTGAGGAGTGCTGCACTGTCAGAGGGTCAGTACTGAGGTAGTGCTGCACTGTCAGAGGTTCAGTACTGAGGGAGTGCCGCACTGTCAGATGGTCACTGCTGAGGCAGTGCTGCACTGTCGGAGGGTCAGTACTGAGAGAGTGCCACACTGTCAGAGGGTCAGTACTGGGGGAGTGCAGCACTGTCAGAGGGTCAGTGCTGAGGGAGGGCTGCATTGTCAGAGAGTCAATTTTGAGGGAGTGCCGCACTGTCAGAGGGTCAGTACTGAGGGAGTGCTGCACTGAGAGAGGGACGTACTGAGGGAGTGCTGCACTGTCAGAGGGTCAGTACTGAGGGAGTGCTGCACTGTCAGAGTGTCAGTAATGAGGGAGTGCTGCACTGTCAGAGGGTGAGTACTGAGGGAGTGCTGCACTGTCAGAGGGTCAGTGCTGAGTGAGTGCTGCATTGTCAGAGGTTCAGTACTGAGGAAGTGCTGCACTGTCAGAGTGTCAGTACTGAGGGAGTGCCGCACTGTCAGCGGGTCAGTACAGAGGGAGTGTTGCACTATCAGAGGGTCAGTACTGAGGGAGTGCTGCACTGTCAAAGGGTCAGTACTGAGGGAGTGTTGCACTGTCAGAGGGTCAGTACTGAGGGAGTGATGCATTGTCAGAGGGTCAGTGCTGAGGGAGTGCAGCACTGTCAGAGAGTCAGTACTGAGGGAGTGCCGCACTGTCAGAGGGTCAGTAGTGAGGGAGTGCTGCACTGTCAGAGGGTCAGTACTGAGGGAGTGCTGCACTGTCAGAGGGTCAGTACTGAGGGTGTGCTGCACTATCAGAGGGTCAGTACTGAGGGAGTGCTGCACTGTCAGAGGATCAGTACTGAGGGAGTGCCGCACTGTCAGAGGGTCAGTACAGAATGAGTGCTGCACCGTCAGAGGGTCAGTACTGAGGGAGTGCTGCACTATCAGAGGGTCAGTACTGAGGGAGTGCTGCACTGTCAGAGGGTCACTACTGAGGGAGTGCTGCACTGTCAGAGGTTCAGTACTGAGGGAGTGCTGCATTGTCTGAGAATCAGTGCTGAGCGAGTGCCGCACTGTCGGAGGGTCAGTACTGAGGGAGTGCCGCAATGTCAGAGGGTCATTACTGAGAGATTGCTGCACTGTCAGAGGGTCAGTGCTGAGGGAGTGCCGCACTGTCGGAGGGTCAGTACTGAGGGAGTGCTGCACTGTCTGAGGGTCAGTGCTGAGGGAGTGCCGCACTGTCAGAGGGTCAGTAGTGAAACAGTGCCGCCGTTTCAGAGGGTCAGTACTGAGGAGTGCTGCACTGTCAGAGGGTCAGTACTGAGGTAGTGCTGCACTGTCAGAGGTTCAGTACTGAGGGAGTGCCGCACTGTCAGATGGTCACTGCTGAGGGAGCGCTGCACTGTCGGAGGGTCAGTACTGAGTGAGTGCCCCACTGTCAGAGGGTCAGTACTGGGGGAGTGCAGCACTGTCAGAGGGTCAGTGCTGAGGGAGGGCTGCATTGTCAGAGAGTCAATTTTGAGGGAGTGCCGCACTGTCAGAGGGTCAGTACTGAGGGAGTGCTGCACTGAGAGAGGGACGTACTGAGGGAGTGCTGCACTGTCAGAGGGTCAGTACTGAGGGAGTGCTGCACTGTCAGAGTGTCAGTAATGAGGGAGTGCTGCACTGTCAGAGGGTGAGTACTGAGGGAGTGCTGCACTGTCAGAGGGTCAGTGCTGAGTGAGTGTTGCATTGTCAGAGGTTCAGTACTGAGGAAGTGCTGCACTGTCAGAGTGTCAGTACTGAGGGAGTGCCGCACTGTCAGCGGGTCAGTACAGAGGGAGTGTTGCACTATCAGAGGGTCAGTACTGAGGGAGTGCTGCACTGTCAAAGGGTCAGTACTGAGGGAGTGTTGCACTGTCAGAGGGTCAGTACTGAGGGAGTGATGCATTGTCAGAGGGTCAGTGCTGAGGGAGTGCAGCACTGTCAGAGAGTCAGTACTGAGGGAGTGCCGCACTGTCAGAGGGTCAGTAGTGAGGGAGTGCTGCACTGTCAGAGGGTCAGTACTGAGGGAGTGCTGCACTGTCAGAGGGTCAGTACTGAGGGTGTGCTGCACTATCAGAGGGTCAGTACTGAGGGAGTGCTGCACTGTCAGAGGATCAGTACTGAGGGAGTGCTGCACTGTCAGAGGGTCAGTACTGAGGGAAAGCTGCCGGGTCAGAGTTTCAGTACTGAGGAAGTGCTGCAGTGTCAGAGTGTCAGTACTGAGGGAGTGCCGCACTGTCAGAGGGTCAGTACAGAATGAGTGCTGCACCGTCAGAGGGTCAGTACTGAGGGAGTGCTGCACTATCAGAGGGTCAGTACTGAGGGAGTGTTGCACTATCAGAGGGTAAGTAATGAGGGAGTGCTGCACTGTCAGAAGGTCAGTACTGAGGGAGTGCTGCACTGTCAGAGGGTCAGTATTAAGGGAGTGCTGCACTGTCAGAGGGTCAGTACTGAGGGAATGCTGCAGTGTCAGAGTGTCAGTACTGAGGGAGTGCCGCACTGGCAGAGGGTCAGTACAGAGGGAGTGCTGCACTGTCAGAGGGTCAGTACTGAGGGAGTGCTGCACTATCAGAGGGTCAGCACTGAGGGAGTGCTGCACTGTCAGCGGGTCAGTACTGAGGGAGTGCTGCACTGTCACAGGGTCAGTACTGAAGGAGTGCTGCACTGTCAGAGGGTCAGTACTGAGGGAGTGCTGCACTGTCACAGGGTCAGTACTGAGGGAGTGCTGCACTGTCAGAGGGTCAGTACTGAGGGAGTGCTGCACTATCAGACGGTCAGTACTGAGGGAGTGCTGCACTATCAGAGGGTCAGTACTGAGGGAGTTCTGCACTATCAGAGGGTCAGTCCTGAGGGAGTGCTGCACTGTCACAGGGTCAGTACTGAAGGAGTGCCGCACTGTCAGAGGGTCAGTACTGAGGGAGTGCCGCAATTTCAGAGGGTCAGTACTGAGGGAGTGCCGCACTGTCAGAGGGTAAGTGCTGAGGGAGTGCCACACTGTCGGAGGGTCAGTGCTGAGGGAGTGCCGCACTGTCGGAAGGGTCAGTTCTGAGAGAGAGCTGCACTGTCAGTGCGTCAGGACTGAGGGAGTGCCGCACTGTCAGAGGGTCAGTACTGAGGGAGTGCCGGACTGTCAGAGCGTCAGTACTGAGGCAGTGCCGCAGTGTCAGAGGATGAGTACTGAGGGAGTGCCGCACTGCCAGAGGGTAAGTGCTGAGGGAGTGCAAAACTGTCGGAGGGTCAGTGCTGAGCGACTGCCGCACAGTCGGAGGGTCAGTGCTGAGGGAGTGCTGCACTGTCAGAGGGTCAGTACTGAGGGAGGGCTGCAACGTCACAGGGTCAGTACTGAGGGAGTGCAGCACTGTCAGAGGGTCAGTACTGAGGGAGTGCTGCACTGTCAGAGGGTCAGTACTGAGCGAGTGCCGCAATGTCAGAGGGTCAGTACTGAGGGAGTGCTGCACTGTCAGTGTGTCAGAACTGAGGGAGTGCTGCACTGTCAGAGGGTCAGTAATGAGGGACTGCTGCACTGTCAGAGGGTCAGTGCTGAGCTAGTGCCACACTGTCGGAGGGTCAGTACTGAGGGAGTGCCGCACTGTCAGAGGGACATTACTGAGGGAATGCTGCACTGTCAGAGCGTCAGTACTGAGGGAGTGCTGCACTGTCAGAGGGTCAGTACTGAGGGAGTGCTGAACTGTCAGAGGGTCAGTACTGAGGGAGTGCTGAACTGTCAGAGGGTCAGTACTGAGGGAGTGCTGTACTGTCGGAGCGTCAGTACTGAGGGAGTGCTGCACTGTCAGAGGGTCATTGCTGAGGGAGTGCTGCACTGTCAGAGGATCAGTACTGAGGGAGTGCCGCAATGTCAGAGGGTCAGTACTGAGGGAGTGCTGCACTGTCAGAGGGTCAGTACTGAGGGAGTGCTGCACTGTCAGATGTTCAGTACTGATGAGTGCTGCACTGTCAGAGGATCAGTACTGAGGGAGTGCCGCAATGTCAGAGGGTCAGTACTGAGGGAGTGCTGCACTTTCAGATGGTAAGAACTGAGGGAGTGCTGCACTGTCAGAGGGTCAGTAATGAGGGAGCGCCGCACTGTCAGAGGGTCAGTACTGAGGCAGTGCTGCAATGTCAGAGGGTCAGTAATGATGGAGTGCCGCACTGTCAGAGGGTCAGTACTGAGGGAGTGCAGTACTGTCAGAGGGTCAGTACTGAGGGAGTGCTGCACTGTCAGATAGTCAGGACTGAGGGAGTGCTGCACTGTCAGAGGGTCAGTACTGAGGGAGTGCTGCACTGTCAGAGGTTCAGTACTGAGGGAGTGCTGCACTGTCAGAGGGTCAGTACTGAGGAGTGCTGCACTGTCAGAGGGTCAGTACTGAGGGAGTGCTGCACTGTCAGATGGTCAGTACTGAGGGAGTGCCGCACTGTCAGAGGGTCAGTTCTGAGGGAGTGCTGTACTGTCAGAGGGTCAGTACTGAGGGAGTGCTGCACTGTCAGAGGGTCAGTACTGAGGGAGTGTTGCCCTGTCAGAGGATGAGTACTGAGGGAGTGCTGCACTGTCAGAGAGGCAGTACTGAGGGAGTGCTGCACTGTCAGAGGGTCAGTACTGAGGGAGTGCTGCACTGTCAGAGGGTCAGTACTGAGGGAGTGCTGCACTGTCAGAGGATCAGTACAGAGGGAGCGCCGCATTGTCAGAGGGTCAGTAATGAGGGAATGCTGCACTGTCAGAGGGTCAGTACTGAGGGAGTGCCTCACTGTCAGAGGGTCAGTACTGAGGTAGTACCGCACTGTGAGAGGGTCAGTCCTGAGGGAGTGCTGCACTCTCAGAGGGTCAGTACTGAGGGAGTGCTGCACTGTCAGAGGTTCAGTACTGAGGGAGTGCTGCACTGTCAGAGGGTCAGTACTGAGGGAGTGCCGCACTGTCAGAGGGTCATTACTGAGAGATTGCTGCACTGTCAGAGGGTCAGTGCTGAGGGAGTGCCGCACTGTCAGAGGGTCAGTACTGAGGGAGTGCAGTACTGTCAGAGGGTCAGTACTGAGGGAGTGCTGCGCTGTCAGATTGTCGGTATGGAGGGAGTGCCGCCCTGTCAGATAGTCAGTACTGAGGGAGAGCTGCACTGTCAGAGGGTCAGTACTGAGGGAGTGTTGCCCAGTCAGAGGATCAGTACTGAGGGAGTGCTGCACTGTCAGAGGGTCAGTACAGAGGGAGTGCTGCACTGCCAGAGGGTCAGTACAGAGGGAGTGCTGCACTGTCAGAGTGTCAGTGCTGAGGGAGTCACGCAATGTCAGAGGTTAAGTACTGTGGGAGTGCTGCAATGTCAGAGGGTCAGTCCTGAGGGAGTGCTGCACTGTCAGAGGGTCAGTACAGAGGGAATTGTGCACTGTCAGAGGGTCAGTAATGAGGGAGTGCTGCACTGTCAGAGGGTCAGTACTGAGGGAGTGCTGCACTGTCAGAGGGTCACTACTGAGGGAGTGCTGCATTGTCTGAGAATCAGTGCTGAGCGAGTGCCGCACTTTCGGAGGGTCAGTACTGAGGGAGTGCCGCAATGTCAGAGGGTCATTACTGAGAGATTGCTGCACTGTCAGAGGGTCAGTGCTGAGGGAGTGCCGCACTGTCGGAGGGTCAGTACTGAGGGAGTGCTGCACTGTCTGAGGGTCAGTGCTGAGGGAGTGCCGCACTGTCAGAGGGTCAGTAGTGAAACAGTGCCGCCGTTTCAGAGGGTCAGTACTGAGGAGTGCTGCACTGTCAGAGGGTCAGTACTGAGGGAGTGCTGCACTGTCAGAGGTTCAGTACTGAGGGAGTGCCGCACTGTCAGATGGTCACTGCTGAGGCAGTGCTGCACTGTCGGAGGGTCAGTACTGAGAGAGTGCCACACTGTCAGAGGGTCACTACTGAGGGAGTGCAGCACTGTCAGAGGGTCAGTGCTGAGGGAGGGCTGCATTGTCAGAGAGTCAATTTTGAGGGAGTGCCGCACTGTCAGAGGGTCAGTACTGAGGGAGTGCTGCACTGAGAGAGGGACGTACTGAGGGAGTGCTGCACTGTCAGAGGGTCAGTACTGAGGGAGTGCTGCACTGTCAGAGTGTCAGTAATGAGGGAGTGCTGCACTGTCAAAGGGTGAGTACTGAGGGAGTGCTGCACTGTCAGAGGGTCAGTGCTGAGTGAGTGCTGCATTGTCAGAGGTTCAGTACTGAGGAAGTGCTGCACTGTCAGAGTGTCAGTACTGAGGGAGTGCCGCACTGTCAGCGGGTCAGTACAGAGGGAGTGTTGCACTATCAGAGGGGCGGTACAGAGGGAGTGCTGCACTGTCAAAGGGTCAGTACTGAGGGAGTGTTGCACTGTCAGAGGGTCAGTACTGAGGGAGTGATGCATTGTCAGAGGGTCAGTGCTGAGGGAGTGCTGCACTGTCAGAGGGTGAGTACTGAGGGAGTGCCGCACTGTCAGAGGGTCAGTAGTGAGGGAGTGCTGCACTGTCAGAGGGTCAGTACTGAGGGAGTGCTGCACTGTCAGAGGGTCAGTACTGAGGGTGTGCTGCACTGTCAGAGGGTCAGTATTAAGGGAGTGCTGCACTGTCAGAGGGTCAGTACTGAGGGAATGCTGCAGGGTCAGAGTTTCAGTACAGAGGAAGTGCTGCAGTGTCAGAGTGTCAGTACTGAGGGAGTGCCGCACTGGCAGAGGGTCAGTACAGAGGGAGTGCTGCACTGTCAGAGGGTCAGTACTGAGGGAGTGCTGCACTATCAGAGGGTCAGCACTGAGGGAGTGCTGCACTGTCAGCGGGTCAGTACTGAGGGAGTGCTGCACTGTCACAGGGTCAGTACTGAAGGAGTGCTGCACTGTCAGAGGGTCAGTACTGAGGGAGTGCTGCACTGTCACAGGGTCAGTACTGAGGGAGTGCTGCACTGTCAGAGGGTCAGTACTGAGGGAGTGCTGCACTATCAGACGGTCAGTACTGAGGGAGTGCTGCACTATCAGAGGGTCAGTACTGAGGGAGTTCTGCACTATCAGAGGGTCAGTCCTGAGGGAGTGCTGCACTGTCACAGGGTCAGTACTGAAGGAGTGCCGCACTGTCAGAGGGTCAGTACTGAGGGAGTGCCGCACTGTCAGAGCGTCAGTACTGAGGGAGTGTCGCAATTTCAGAGGGTCAGTACTGAGGGAGTGCCGCACTGTCAGAGGGTAAGTGCTGAGGGAGTGCCACACTGTCGGAGGGTCAGTGCTGAGGGAGTGCCGCACTGTCGGAAGGGTCAGTTCTGAGGGAGAGCTGCACTGTCAGTGCGTCAGGACTGAGGGAGTGCCGCACTGTCAGAGGGTCAGTACTGAGGGAGTGCCGCACTGTCAGAGGGTCAGTACTGAGGGAGTGCCGGACTGTCAGAGCGTCAGTACTGAGGCAGTGCCGCAGTGTCAGAGGATGAGTACTGAGGGAGTGCCGCACTGCCAGAGGGTAAGTGCTGAGGGAGTGCAAAACTGTCGGAGGGTCAGTGCTGAGCGACTGCCGCACAGTCGGAGGGTCAGTGCTGAGGGAGTGCTGCACTGTCAGAGGGTCAGTACTGAGGGAGGGCTGCAACGTCACAGGGTCAGTACTGAGGGAGTGCAGCACTGTCAGAGGGTCAGTACTGAGGGAGTGCTGCACTGTCAGTGTGTCAGAACTGAGGGAGTGCTGCACTGTCAGAGGGTCAGTAATGAGGGACTGCTGCACTGTCAGAGGGTCAGTGCTGAGCTAGTGCCACACTGTCGGAGGGTCAGTACTGAGGGAGTGCCGCACTGTCAGAGGGACATTACTGAGGGATTGCTGCACTGTCAGAGGGTCAGTGCTGAGGGGGTGCCGCACTGTCGGAGAGTCAGTACTGAGGGAGTGCTGCACTGTCAGAGGGTCAGTACTGAGGGAGTGCCGCCGTTTCAGATGGTCAGTACTGAGGAGTGCTGCACTGTCAGAGGGTCAGTACTGAGGGAGTGCTGCACTGTCAGAGGGTGAATACTGAGGGAGTGCCGCACTGTCAGATGGTCACTGATGAGGCAGTGCTGCACTGTCGGAGGGTCAGTACTGAGGGAGTGCTGCACTGTCAGAGTGTCAGTAATGAGGGAGTGCTGCACTGTCAGAGGATGAATACTGAGGGAGTGCTGCACTGTCAGAGGGTAAGTGCTGAGGGAGTGCCACACTGTCGGAGGGTCAGTGCTGAGCGAGTGCCGCACGGTCAGAGGGTCAGTACTGAGGGAGTGCTGCACTGTCAGAGGGTCAGTACTGAGGGAGTGCTGCACTGTCAGAGGGTCAGTACTGAGGGAGTGCTGCACTGTCAGAGGGTCAGTACTGAGGGAGTGCAGTACTGTCGGAGGGTCAGTACTGAGGGAGTGCTGCACTGTCAGAGGGTCAGTACTGAGGGAGTGCCGCACTGTCAGATGGTCAGTAGTGAAACAGTGCCGCCGTTTCAGAGGGTCAGTACTGAGGAGTGCTGCACTGTCAGAGGTTCAGTACTGAGGGAGTGCTGCACTGTCGGAGGGTCAGTACTGGGGGATTGCCACACTGTCAGAGGGTCACTACTGAGGGAGTGCAGCACTGTCAGAGGGTCAGTGATGAGGGAGTGCTGCATTGTCAGAGAGTCAGTTTTGAGGGAGTGCTGCACTGTCAAAGGGTCAGTACTGAGGGAGTGCTGCACTGAGAGAGGGACGTACTGAGGGAGTGCTGCACTGTCAGAGGGTCAGTACTGAGGGAGAGCTGCACAGTCAGAGTGTCAGTACTGAGGGAGTGCTGCACTGTCAGAGGGTCAGTACTGAGGGAGTGCTGCACTGTCAGAGTGTCAGTATTGAGGGTGTGCTGCACTGTCAGAGCGTCAGTACTGAGGGAGTGCTGCACTGTCAGAGGATCAGTACTGAGGCAGTGCTGCACTGTCAGAGGATAAATACTGAGGGAGTGAGGCACTGTCGGGGGGTCAATACTGAGGGAGTGCTGCACTGTCGGATGGTCAGTACTGAGGGAGTGCTGCACTGTCTGAGTGACAGTACTGAGGGAATGCTGCATTGTCAGAGAGTCAGTTTTGAGGCAGTGCTGCACTGTCAGAGGTTCTGTACTGAGGGAGTGCTGCACTGAGAGAGGGACGTACTGAGGGAGTGCTGCACTGTCAGAGGGTCAGTACTGAGGGAGTGCTGCACTGTCAGAGGGTCAGTAATGAGGGAGTGCTGCACTGTCAGAGGGTGAGTACTGATGGAGTGCTGCACTGTCCGAGGGTCAGTACTGAGGAAGTGCTGAACTGTCAGAGGATCAGTACTGAGGGAGTGCTGCAGTGTCAGATGGTCAGTACTGAGGGAGTGCTGCACTGTCAGAGGGTCAGTACTGAGGGAGTGCTGCACTGTCAGAGGGTCAGTACTGAGGGAGTGCTGCACTGTCAGAGGGTCAGTACTGAGGGAGTGCTGCACTGTCAGAGGGTCAGTACTGAGGGAGTGCTGCACTGTCAGAGGGTCAGTACTGAGGGAGTGCTGCACTGTCAGAGGGTCAGTACTGAGGGAGTGCTGCACTGTCAGAGGGTCAGTACTGAGGGAGTGCTGCACTGTCAGAGGGTCAGTACTGAGGGAGTGCTGCACTGTCAGAGGGTCAGTACTGAGGGAGTGCTGCACTGTCAGAGGGTCAGTACTGAGGGAGTGCTGCACTGTCAGAGGGTCAGTACTGAGGGAGTGCTGCACTGTCAGAGGGTCAGTACTGAGGGAGTGCTGCACTGTCAGAGGGTCAGTACTGAGGGAGTGCTGCACTGTCAGAGGGTCAGTACTGAGGGAGTGCTGCACTGTCAGAGGGTCAGTACTGAGGGAGTGCTGCACTGTCAGAGGGTCAGTACTGAGGGAGTGCTGCACTGTCAGAGGGTCAGTACTGAGGGAGTGCTGCACTGTCAGAGGGTCAGTACTGAGGGAGTGCTGCACTGTCAGAGGGTCAGTACTGAGGGAGTGCTGCACTGTCAGAGGGTCAGTACTGAGGGAGTGCTGCACTGTCAGAGGGTCAGTACTGAGGGAGTGCTGCACTGTCAGAGGGTCAGTACTGAGGGAGTGCTGCACTGTCAGAGGGTCAGTACTGAGGGAGTGCTGCACTGTCAGAGGGTCAGTACTGAGGGAGTGCTGCACTGTCAGAGGGTCAGTACTGAGGGAGTGCTGCACTGTCAGAGGGTCAGTACTGAGGGAGTGCTGCACTGTCAGAGGGTCAGTACTGAGGGAGTGCTGCACTGTCAGAGGGTCAGTACTGAGGGAGTGCTGCACTGTCAGAGGGTCAGTACTGAGGGAGTGCTGCACTGTCAGAGGGTCAGTACTGAGGGAGTGCTGCACTGTCAGAGGGTCAGTACTGAGGGAGTGCTGCACTGTCAGAGGGTCAGTACTGAGGGAGTGCTGCACTGTCAGAGGGTCAGTACTGAGGGAGTGCTGCACTGTCAGAGGGTCAGTACTGAGGGAGTGCTGCACTGTCAGAGGGTCAGTACTGAGGGAGTGCTGCACTGTCAGAGGGTCAGTACTGAGGGAGTGCTGCACTGTCAGAGGGTCAGTACTGAGGGAGTGCTGCACTGTCAGAGGGTCAGTACTGAGGGAGTGCTGCACTGTCAGAGGGTCAGTACTGAGGGAGTGCTGCACTGTCAGAGGGTCAGTACTGAGGGAGTGCTGCACTGTCAGAGGGTCAGTACTGAGGGAGTGCTGCACTGTCAGAGGGTCAGTACTGAGGGAGTGCTGCACTGTCAGAGGGTCAGTACTGAGGGAGTGCTGCACTGTCAGAGGGTCAGTACTGAGGGAGTGCTGCACTGTCAGAGGGTCAGTACTGAGGGAGTGCTGCACTGTCAGAGGGTCAGTACTGAGGGAGTGCTGCACTGTCAGAGGGTCAGTACTGAGGGAGTGCTGCACTGTCAGAGGGTCAGTACTGAGGGAGTGCTGCACTGTCAGAGGGTCAGTACTGAGGGAGTGCTGCACTGTCAGAGGGTCAGTACTGAGGGAGTGCTGCACTGTCAGAGGGTCAGTACTGAGGGAGTGCTGCACTGTCAGAGGGTCAGTACTGAGGCAGTGCTGCATTGTCAGAGGGTCAGTGCTGAGGTAGTGCTGCACTGTCAGAGGGTCAGTACTGAGGGAGTGCTGCAGTGTCAGAGGGTCAGTGCTGAGGGAGTGCTGCACAGTCAGAGGGTCAGTGCTGAGGGAGTGCTGCACTGTCAGAGCGTCAGTGCTGAGGGAGTGCTGCACAGTCAGAGGGTCAGTGCTGAGGGAGTGCTGCACTGTCAGAGGGTCAGTGCTGAGGCAGCGCTGCACTGTCAGAGGGTCAGTACAGAGGGAGTGCTGCACGCTGGGGGCGTCAGTGCTGAGGGAGTGCCGAACTGTCAGAGGGTCACTGCTGAGGCAGTGCTGCACTGTCAGAGGGTCAGTACTGAGGGAGTGCTGCACTATTGCAGTGTCAGAACTAAGGGAGTGCTGCACTGTTGCAGGGTCAATGCAGAGGGAGTGCTGCACTGCCAGGGGGTCAGTGCTGAGGGAGTGCTGCACTCTAGGGGGGTCAGTGCTGAGGGAGTGCTGCACTCTAGGGGGGTCAGTGCTGAGGGAGTGCTGCACTCTAGGGGAGTCAGTGCTGAGGGAGTGCTGCACTCTAGGGGGGTCAGTGCTGAGGGAGTGCTGCACTGTCAGAGGGTCAGTGGGGAGGGAGTGCTACACTGTCGGG
>NW_024470540.1:0-71896 GCF_017639515.1 Carcharodon carcharias | reverse complement strand
CTCTCCCTCCACCACCACCGACGCACAGTAGCAGCAGCGTGTGTACCATCTACAAGATGCACTGCAGCAACTCACCAAGTCTCCTTCGACAGCACCTTCCAAACCCACGACCACTACCATCTAGAAGGACAAGAGCAGCAGATACATGGGAACACCCCCACCTGGAAGTTCCCCTCCGAGCCACTCACCATCCTGACTTGGAAATATATCGGCCGTTACTTCACTGTCGCTGGGTCAAAATCCTGGAACTCCCTCCCTAACAGCGCCGTGGGTGTACCTACACCACACGGACAAAATCCTGGAACTCCCTAACAGCGCCGTGGGTGTACCTACACCACACGGACAAAATCCTGGAACTCCCTCCCTAACAGCGCCATGGGTGTACCTACACCTCACGGTCAAAATCCTGGAACTCCCTCCCTAACAGTGCCGTGGGTGTACCTACACCACACGGACAAAATCCTGGAACTCCCTCCCTAACAGCGCCATGGGTGTACCTACACCTCACGGTCAAAATCCTGGAACTCCCTCCCTAACAGTGCCGTGGGTGTACCTACACCACACGGACAAAATCCTGGAATTCCCTCCCTAACAGCGCCGTGGGTGTACCTACACCACACGGAGAAAATCAAAGCTGTACTTTCAGAGGTTCAGTACTGAGGGATTTGAACAGGAAGATGAGAATTGTAGGGACTGGAGGAGGTTACAGAGATAGAGAGGGAGAGGGTGAGGGAGGGATTTGAACAGGAGGATGAGAATTGTAGGCGCTGGAGGAGGTTACAGAGATAGGGAGGGAGGGAGTGAGGGAGGGATTTGAACAGGAGGATGAGAATTGTAGGGGCTGGAGGAGATTACAGAGATAGGGAGGGAGGGGGTGAGGGATAGATTTGAAGAGGAGGAGGAGAATTGTAAGAGGTTACAGAGATAGGGAGGGAGGGGGTGAGGGAGGGATTTGAACAGGAGGATGAGAATTGTAGGCGCTGGAGGAGGTTACAGAGATAGGGAGGGAGGGGGTGAGGGATAGATTTGAAGAGGAGGATGAGAATTGTAAGAGGTTACAGAGATAGGGAGGGAGGCGGTAAGGGAGGGATTTCAGAAGGAGGATGAGAATTGTAGGGGCTGGAGGAGGTTACAGAGATAGGGAGGGAGGGGGTGATGGAGGGATTTCAGAAGGAGGATGAGAATTGTACGGGCTGGAGGAGGTTACAGAGATAGGGAGGGGTTTAGGGGCTGGAGGAGGTTACAGAGATAGGGAGGGGTTTAGGGGCTGGAGAAGGTTACAGAGATAGGGAGGGGTTTAGGGGCTGGAGAAGGTTACAGAGATAGGGAGGGGTTTAGGGGCTGGAGGAGGTTACAGAGATAGGGAGGGGTTTAGGGGCTGGAGGAGGTGACAGAGATAGGGAGGGGTTTAGGGGCTGGAGAAGGTTACAGAGATAGGGAGGGGTTTAGGGGCTGGAGGAGGTGACAGAGATAGGGCGGGGTTTAGGGGCTGGAGGAGGTTACAGAGGTAGGGAGGGGTTTAGGGGCTGGAGAAGGTTACAGAGATAGGGAGGGGTTTAGGGGCTGGAGGAGGTTACAGAGATAGGGAGGGGTTTAGGGGCTGGATAAGGTTACAGAGATAGGGAGGGGTTTAGGGGCTGGAGGAGGTTACAGAGATAGGGAGGGGTTTAGGGGCTGGATAAGGTTACAGAGATAGGGAGGGGTTTAGGGGCTGGATAAGGTTACAGAGATAGGGAGGGGTTTAGGGGCTGGAGGAGGTTACAGAGATAGGGAGGGATGTAGGGGCTGGAGGAGGTTACAGAGATAGGGAGGGGTTTAGGGGCTGGAGGAGGTTACTGAGATAGGGAGGGGTTTAGGGGCTGGATAAGGTTACAGAGATAGGGAGGGGTTTAGGGGCTGGAGGAGGTTACAGAGATAGGGAGGGTTTTAGGGGCTGGAGGAGGTTACAGAGATAGGGAGGGGTTTAGGGGCTGGAGGAGGTTACAGAGATAGGGAGGGGTTTAGGGGCTGGAGAAGGTTACAGAGATAGGGAGGGGTTTAGGGGCTGGAGGAGGTTACAGAGATAGGGAGGGGTTTAGGGGCTGGAGAAGGTTACAGAGATAGGGAGGGGTTTAGGGGCTGGAGGAGGTTACAGAGATAGGGAGGGGTTTAGGGGCTGGAGAAGGTTACAGAGATAGGGAGGGGTTTAGGGGCTGGAGGAGGTTACAGAGATAGGGAGGGGTTTAGGGGCTGGAGGAGGTTACAGAGATAGGGAGGGGTTTAGGGGCTGGAGGAGGTTACAGAGATAGGGAGGGGTTTTAGGGGCTGGAGGAGGTTACAGAGATAGGGAGGGAAGAGGGTATTCCTTTCAATCCAGCAACTATGACATAGGCCAGTTGAAGAGGAGAATCTACAATTCCCGTTCACACAGCCTCCAGAGGGACTCAGGTTCCTTTCCCAGTGTAATTCATGTATAGGCCAGGGAGCCGCAATCATTCCTCAGAATGAAGACCCATCTCCCAGATTGATTTCAGTTCATTACTTTTGTACTTTTCCTGATCACTATACATTTGAGTACATTTGAATGTATCCACTCGGTCACCGACACACCGGTCCCACGCTAACTCTATCCAGTTGAGTACATAAACACGCGATTCTGCTAACCAAGGATTCTACAGGGCTGTCTACGTAATTATATTATCCAATCGAAATTAAAACACGTGCACAAAGACCTTGGTTCTCACAACCCAAGACTGTCGGTGTTTCATCCAAGCCCCCTCTGTCCATTGTCCGTCTTCCCATATCTGCGCTAAAACTATCTGCCCCCTTCCCGATGTGAGAGGGGAGTACACCTAAACAAATTTATATCCTCCTGGTGTCTTCAACCTGACTCTCAAAGCTGCGCAATGTTCGTCTGGTCATCTTCGAATATGTTTAGCAACCATGTCTGCCTGGAGAGTTTAGGGGTTTTCAGTAAATTGTGAGTGTTCTCTGTTAGCATTTTTAATTTCCCCCTGACCCTCCCCCTCTTTTGGCCCTTGGCAAAGCCCAAACTGGTCCACATCCCGAGTTGAGAATTCCTCTCCTGGTCCTTTGGGTGGCCAGTTATCCGGACTGCCAGAGGAATCCTAAACCACAACCTTCCCTTCCCTTGTCTTCTCCCTCGGAGTATGAATAGGTCGGCGAGCTGATGAGTTCCTTTGGTTTGTTGCTGTCCGTGCCTGGAGAGGCCCTTTCCGGGTTTTATGTTGGTAGCAGAAGAGTCACGTAGCCCATCAGAGCATCATTCCTGGGACTATCGTCTTACCCATTCTGACCATCTCCCACCCATTCATCGATATTCCGGCCGTAGCATAGGAAGGAGCTGATTGGGCTAAACTCCTGCCCGATTGGGTGGCTAGATCCTGTTGAACACGCACCCTCCCCGCCCCCCTTGTGATGTGCTCTCTAGAAGCTTCTACATTCGATCGAGCCGTTCTTGTGGCTCCCTGCATGGCTGAGTGTGCTATTCTGACAGGAGTTTCATCAGCGAACAAGCTGTCATCCCACCAAGGGTCTGAACAAGAATCCTGTGCTTCCTGCTGACAAATGGAAGCCTCTCCTGTAGTAAAAGGATCGGTCACCTGTAGGCAGAAACTCGGGTTGCTGGCGCAAAGTAAGTCCCCATAAAGGAACTCAGCCTCACTGGTCCTGAAGCACCATTGTGTTGAGGATACCTGAATCACCTGAAATGCTTCCTGAATCAGTAAAGCGGTGAATGTAACTTTGCTGGTGTTCATGCCAGCGTTTGGCATGAGCTCACAATGTAATTTCTTGATTCTGAACAAGTCTCTGGTACTCATCAGTATTTTAGGATATATATCCACATAGCCCTACGCGGATAACATTCCCCACCACCACCCCCCCCCCCCCCCACCCCGCTTTATCTACTCCTAGGGACTCGAACCAATAGCAGTTCAGGAAACACCGGTTTGGATGATGTTCTTGAGGAATGGGTGTGATGAGTTTTATAACTCTGGGCTCTCCTCCGCCTTGAGGTTGTGTAACGTTGGGTGCTGGCTTTAGCTCAGCGGTTACTTGGCTTATCTCAGCCTCTTGTTCACCGGCTTGTTGTGTAATCACCAATCGCTGCCGCTCCTTGTGTAAACCTGTGAGGTTTCGTTGGTAAACTGACTCGAACGTGTGTGTTCAGGAATTGTCCCCAAACCTGATATCCTCCTTGTCAGATTTGACCCCATCGGTTGGATCTCGCGCTGGCATTTCACGTGCTCTCCCTGTGGACTCGCGACTCGGCTGGGTCTATAATCCCGTCAGCCTAAGGATCTGTAGCAGACCCTCTCCTTGTAGCTCCCCAGGGGTCAGGGTATATCCTGTCCCACGCGCACTGTAGTTCAACCCTCGGGCAGAGGTATTGCAGCCATCATCATTTAAGTCACAGATCCGACAAGAATTAAGCCTGGAATTGGCATTCCCAAGTAGCCCTCTGATGTCTCCCAGTATACTCCTTTTTAACTTGGCCTGTGCTTTTGATCTAATTCCCAGAACGAGTCGAAATTCATAGTCATTGTCTATCCTCTTCAGTTGGCTTCTAGCGCGTTTTATGGAATTCTGGTGGTGTGACAAGTGGGTCTGTAACACTGACAGGAGTCATCCTAAGATTTTCTTGAGGTCAGTTTCTCTATTATCTTGGTTGTTTAAAATGTTTCCTTGCTCTCTAGGCTGTATTAACTATTCCACGTCAACGGGGATCTCTGCCTCCAGATCTTTGCTTATCTCCCACCGTGTGGTTCCAATACCTCAGTGGATGGCCAGATTATCAAATTCACTTCCCTTAAAGCAGTTTGTACATCATGGTGTCCTCTTTCTCCTACCCTTAATCCTTTCCTCATACCATTTTACACACGCAGTAGCTACCATCTTATCTCCTTC
Source organism: Carcharodon carcharias (assembly GCF_017639515.1). Taxonomy (NCBI): domain Eukaryota; kingdom Metazoa; phylum Chordata; class Chondrichthyes; order Lamniformes; family Lamnidae; genus Carcharodon; species Carcharodon carcharias. Next base: position 66,988 of record NW_024470540.1, on the reverse strand, counting down.
AGGTTGTCTGCAGAGACTTTACTGTCCAATAAAGTATTCTCATAACAGTTTAAAAGCAGAATTCAGGCATTGACATGTTTTGCTGCCTTATCTAGTTCTCAAACAACATCTTATGCCTCAAAAGTCACCCACTAAAGTTATGTCAGACCTTTTTCTAGCATTACCCCAGATTCATCAACTCGGCCAAAGATTGGATTTCTGCCAAACTTTGCCAAGGTCTTGAGCTTGGCTTCATATTTTGGGAACAGACGTTACAAACACCAGTGCTTGCAGTATTTGAATTGGTGCCAATTGCTGTCAAAAGCCCTTTAAAATAAAAGAAATCCCTTTTGAGAACTTGGTCAAGGACCAATCCTCAAATTTTTAAACTTTCTAAGAGCTGTAATTCACGCTACCAAAACTAAAACTCTGCTTCATGTGTATCCAGATGAGAATTCCATATGTTTATCGACAAATTCCTTATCTCTGAATAACATCCTTGTTATTCAAAGTAACCTGTTAAATGACCCTGCAATTTACATCTCAAAGTCCCAAATTCAAATTCCAGTGCTGTCGGGATGCAGATTTCCTTCAATATTTAATTCATCTCTTCAAAAGAAACCCCTTTTTATCCATTGGAACCACCTAGACCGTGTGATTATGTCTTCTGGTTTTCCAGGTATCCTTTTGAATTTCAGGTAATTCATTTCCCCTCAGAATTTTCCAACAGGAACCAGTGTGTATCAATCCCAGTCATCCTGGGAGCTGATGATATGAGGGTTACTCCCTACTAGGCTGCAACGTGCTGGTACAAGGGTTGGTTCATCTCAAAGGCAAACCCTGTTTTATCTTTATGATACCTTCAAACTGCGATTTTTGCCAGAAATCTCATCTCAAACCTTATAGTCAAAACTTTGGAACATATGAGTAAACTTTTCTTGTAATTCAATATGACGCTTTTGACTATAAAGTGCTGAACTATACACACAAATGACAATTTAGGGACAAAAACATGTTAAAACTCACATACAAATGCTTCCTTGCACACAAACAAACACACGTATAAAGGTATGTATCGATAATCCTATAATGTTGAAATTAACTCTAAACAAAGCTTCAAAATAGCAGTGGGGTAAGAAAGGGATCTTGGAGGCTCCACCTATATGGACAGTCAAACTGACTGAAGCCCACATTTCCCCCCCCCCACAATAAAACAGGGACCCACAGATCCCCCCAGCACCTGGGGCTCAACACCCCCCACAATAAACAAGACTCAACCCACCCCCCACACAATAAACAGGACTAAAGATGCACTGCAGGAATTCACCAAGGCTCCTTCGACAGCATCTTCCAAACCCACGACCACTACCATCTAGAAGGACAAGGGCAGCAGACACATGGGAACACCCCCACCTGGAAGTTCCCCTTCAAGTCACTCACAATCTTGACTTGGAAATATATCGGCTGTTCCTTCACTGTCGCTGGGTTAAAATCCTGGAACTCCTTCCCTAACAGCGCCGTGGGTGTACCTACCCCACACGGATAAAATCCTGGAACTACCTCCCTAACAGCGCCGTGGGACTACCTACACCACACGGAAAAAATCCTGGAACTCCCTCCCTAACAGCGCCGTGGGTGTACCTACACCACACGGACAAAATCCTGGAACTCCCTCCCTAACAGCGGTGTGGGTGTACCTACACCACACGGAAAAAATCCTGGAACTCCCTCCCTAACAGCGCCGTGGGTGTACCTACACCACACGGACAAACTCCTGGAACTCCCTCCCTAACAGCGCCGTGGGTGTACCTACACCACACGGACAAAATCCTGGAGCTCCCTCCCTAACAGCGCCGTGGGTGTACCTACACCACACGGACAAAGTTCTTGTTATATAAATACAAGTCGAAATCGTTGTGATAGCTTGGCCAAAAATTCCTTTGTGACTCAGTCAGAACGGCCATTAGAACCTTCAATATCCTAACAGTAACAAATCTCTGACAGTGCAGCACTCCCTCAGTACTGACCCTCTGACAGTGCAGCACTCCCTCAGTACTGACCCTCTGACAGGGCAGCACTCCCTCAGTACTAACCCTCTGACAGTGCAGCACTCCCTCAGTACTGACCCTCTGACAGTGCAGCACTCCCTCAGTACTTAACCTCTGACAGTGCAGCACTCCCTCAGTACTGACCCTCTGAGAGTGCAGCACTCCCTCAGTACTGACCCTCTGACAGTGCGGCACTCCCTCAGTAATGACCCTCTGACAGTGCAGCACCCCCTCAGTACTGACCATCTCACAATGCAGCACTCCCTCAGTACTGACCCTCCGAAAGTGCAGCAAACCCTCAGTACTGACCCTCTGACAGTGCGGCACTCCCTCAGTACTGACCCTGTGACAGTGCGGCACTCCCTCAGTAATGACCCTCTGACAGTGCAGCACTCCCTCAGTACTGACCATCTCACAATGCAGCACTCCCTCAGTACTGACCCTCCGAAAGTGCAGCAAACCCTCAGTACTGACCCTCTGACAGTGCGGCACTACCTCAGTACTGACCGTGTGACAGTGCGGCACTCCCTCAGTACTGACCATCTGACAGTGCGGCACTCCCTCAGTACTGACCCTGTGACAGTGCGGCACTCCCTCAGTACTGACCCTCTGACAGTGCAGCACTCCCTCAGTACTGACCCTCTGACAGTGCAGCACTCCCTCAGTACTGACCCTCTGACAGTGCAGCAAACCCTCAGTACTGACCCTCTGACAGTGCAGCGCTCCACAGCACTGACCCTCTGACACTGTGATACTCCTTCAGAAGGTGCTCTACGCTGTCCGCATCAAAAACTCCGAGGACAGGTACAGCACGGGGTTAGATACAGAGTAAAGCTCACTCTACACCGTCCCCATCAAACACTCCCAGGACAGGTACAGCACGGGGTTAGATACAGAGTAAATCTCCCTCTACACCGTCCCCATCAAACACTCCCAGGACAGGTACAGCACGGGGTTAGATACAGAGTAAACCTCCCTCTGCACCGTCCCCATCAAACACTCCCAGGACAGGTACAGCACGGGGTTAGATACAGAGTAAACCTCCCTCTGCACCGTCCCCATCAAACACTCCCAGGACAGGTACAGCACGGGGTTAGATACAGAGTAAATCTCCCTCTACACTGACCCCATCAAACATTCCCAGGACAGGTACAGCACGGGGTTAGATACAGAGTAAAACTCCCTCTACACTGTCCCCATCAAACACTCCCAGGACAGGTACAGCACGGGGTTAGATACAGAGTAAATCTCCCTCTACACTGTCTCCATCAAACACTCCCAGGACAGGTACAGCACGGAGTTAGATACAGAGTAAATCTCCCTCTACACCGTCCCCATCAAACACTCCCAGGACAGGTACAGCACGGGGTTAGATACAGAGTAAATCTCCCTCTACACCATCCCCATCAAACACTCCCAGGACAGGTACAGCACGGGGTTAGATACAGAGTAAATCTCCCTCTACATTGTCCCCATCAAACACTCCCAGGACAGGTACAGCACGGGGTTAGATACAGAGTAAATCTCCCTCTACACTGTCTCCATCAAACACTCCCAGGACAGGTACAGCACGGAGTTAGATACAGAGTAAATCTCCCTCTACACCTTCCCCGTCAAACACTCCCAGGACAGATACAGCACGGGGTTAGATACAGTGTAAATCTCCCTCTACACTGTCTCCATCAAACATTCCCAGGACAGGTACAGCACGGGGTTAGATACAGAGTAAATCTCCCTCTACACTCTCCCCTGTGTTAATTCCCTCTTCATTCTCCCTGGGCTCCATGTCTATCTCTCTTTCAGTTTGCAGATTCTCTCTCTCTCCCTCCCTTTAGTTCACTCTGATGTGTGTTTTCTGTTCAGTCTCATTCTCTCCCTGTTCCTGACTCTCTGGATCTTTATTGGAAACAGAGAACATTCCCAGTCGGAGCCTCGGGCTACTCACTGACTGAGAATTCCCCTTAAACCAGCTGACGGTGAATTCCCAATATGAAAATCAGGGGGTGGGATCAGTTCCTCTCCGGATCCTTTATAAAGAGCAGCCTTACCCAGAGTCCCCAGACTTTCAGACCAGACGGGAATCTCGACGTTGTCAATAAGTCTCTTAGTGAGATGTTGGGGAATCTCTCAGCAGCCCCCTGAGTCTCTCCCCCACCAATCTCCCCCTCTCTCTGTCTCTCTCTCTATCTCCCCTCTGTCTCTCTCTCTTTCTCTCTGTCTCTCTCTGTCTCTCTCTCTCTCCCCCTCTCTCTGTCTCTCTCTCTCTATCTGTCTCTCTCTGTCTCTTTCTCTCTGCCCCTCTCTCTGTCTCTCTCTCTCTCTGTCTTCTCTCTCTCTCTGTATCTCTCTCTCCCCCTCTCTCTGTCTCTCTCTCTCCCCCTCTCTCTGTCTCTCTCTCTCCCCCTCTCTCTGTCTCTCTCTCTCTCTATCTGTCTCTCTCTCTCTGTCTTCTCTCTGAATCTCTCTCCCTCTCTAACTATCTGTCTGTCTCCTTCTGTCTTCTCTTGGTCTGTCTCGCTTTGTCTCTCTCTCCCTATCCCTGTACCTCTGCCTGTCTGTCTGCCTCCCCCCTCTGTGCCTCTCTGTCTCTCTCTCTCTGTCTGTCTCCCTCTCTGCCTCCCTCTCTCTCTCTCATTGTCCCTCTCTCTCTCTGTCTGTCTATCTCTGTCTCTCTTTCTCTCTGTCTCTTTCTCTCCCTATCTATCTCAGTCCATCTCTCTCTCTCTATCTCTATTTTTCTTTGTGTGTGTCTCTCTCTCTGTCTCTCTCTCTGTCTCTCTCTCTGTCTCTCTCTGTCTGTCTCTCTCTGTCTGTCTCTCTCTCTTTCTCTCTCTCTGTCTCTGTCTCTCTCTGTCTCTGTCTCTCTCTCTGTCTCTGTCTCTCTCTCTCTCTGTCTCTCTCTCTCTGTCTCTCTCTCTCTATCTGCTCTCTCTGTCTCTCTGAGCCCTCGCTCTCTCTCTCTGCCCTATCTCTGTGTCCCTTTCTCTCTCTCTCTCTCTTTGTATCTCTGAGCCTTGCTCTCTCCCCGTCACTCTCAGTTTCTCTCCCCAGTCTCTCTCCTGTATCCCACTCTCACTCTCCCCTCACTTTCCCCCTCTTCTTCTCTGTGCCACTCTCTATCTGTCACTTTATCAGTCTCTCAGTCTATCTCACTCTGTCTGTCTTTTTCTGTCTCTGTTTGGATGTCGGTCTCCCTGCCTGTACCTCTCTCTCTCTCTCTGAATTTTGCTCTGCTCTCTGTCCTGGCTCCAGACCCACCCCATTAACCGTCTGTCTCCCACTCTCTGTCTCTCTCACTCTTACAATCCTCTCTTTCCCTCTCTCGTTCTCACTCTCTGTCTCACTCCCACATCTCTCTCTGTCTCTGTCTGTCTGTCTCACTCTCTCTGTCTCTCTCTTTCTCTCTATCTGTCTCTCCCTGTCTGTCTTTCTCCCTCTCTTTCCATCCATATCACTCCCTTCTTTCTCTATCTCCCTGTCTCTGCTTCTTTCACTTTCTGTCTCTCTCTCTGCTTCTCACACTCTGTTTCTGTCCCTCTGTCTCAGTCCCTCTCACTGTCTCTCTCTTTCTGTCCCTCTCTCTCTCTGTCTCTCTCTCTCTCTCTGTCTCTCTCTCTGTCTCTCTCTGTCTGTCTCTCTCTCTCACTCAATCTCTCTCTTTCCCTGTCTCTGTCTTTCTCCCTCTCTGTCTCTGTCCCTCTGCCTCGCTCTCTACCTCTCTCTCGCTGTCACTCTCACTCTCTCTATCTCTCCCTCTCTTCTTATTTCCCTCTGTCTTTCTCCTTCTGTCTTTCTGTCTCTCTCTCTCCTTCTGTCTCGTTCTCTCTCTTTCCAAGATCCAAGGAAGAGGCATTTAAATTGGCCAGAAAAAAAAACAGACCTGAGGACTGGGAGCAGTTTAGAATTCAGTAAAGGAGGATCAAGGGATTGATTACGAAGGGGAAATAGATTATGTGAATAAGCTTGCAGGGAACATAAAAACTGAGTGTAAAAGTTTCTATAGGTATGTGAAGAGATAAAGATTGGTGAAGACAAATGCAGGTCCCTTACAGTCAGAAACAGGGGAATTTATAATGGGGAACAAAGAAATGGGTGACCAACTAAACACAGACTTTGGTTCTGTCTTCGCAAAGGAGAAACTAATAACATACCAGAAATGTTGGGGAACACAGGGGTTAGTGAGAGGGAGGAACTGAAAGAAATCAGTGTTAGTATCTCCCCCTCCTTTTCTCTCTGTGCTCTAACTCTACCTTTCTGTCTCTGTTTCTGTCTCTCCTGTACTTGTGCCAATCTTCAATTCAATAACTCTCTCCCAATTTGCTCTGCTCCCTCTCTCCCAGATTTGACCCGCTTTTGCCAAATATGTTTCCTGACTGGGACCCAGAGAGTCGAGATTGAAGAGGATTCTGGAAGCTGTGAGAGATGGAGCGACTGACACTGATTAACAAATGTGGAAAGAGCCTTCGTGTCAAAGTGGATCACTGTGGGAAAACAGATTTTGAAATTTGCGCTGAAGTGGGCTGTATAGGAATCTACGATCGATCCATATGCATCACTGCTGAGTACAAGACCGGGTATTTTTGGCCATTTAGAACATTATGGAAAGGAGAGAAGAAAATAACTACAGAAAAAACCATCATATTGTCCAGGTCAAGCGTGATTGGTAAAATCGAGATCAAAGAGGCAAATTAGGGATGTGTAATTCCTGATCCTGTGCCTCCCCCAGGTCAGGATAAGATCACCCTGTGTCCCAAAATACAATAAACTGATCAATGAAACTTCACCCGGACTCCTCACTATCTCCAACTGCAGCAGCTTTCAACACAGCCCATCACTCACACAATCCATCAGTGTCAGGGACAGAGAGTAGCAGAGACACCAACACCAGGACTGAGGGAGTGCAGCACTGTCAGAAGGTGAGAACTGAGGGAGTGCCGCACTGTCAGAGAATCAGTACTGAGGGAGTACTGCACTGTCAGAGGGTCAGTACTGAGGGAGTGCTGCACTGTCAGAGGGTCTGTACTGAGGGAGTGTCGCACAGTCAGACGGTCAGCACTGAGGGAGTGCCGCACTGTCAGAGGGTCAGTACTGAGGGAGTGCTGCACTGTCAGACGGTCAGTACTGAGGGAGTGCAGCACTGTCAGAGGGTCAGTACTGAGGGAGTGCTGCACTGTCAGAGGGTCAGTGCTGAGGGAGTGTCGCACTGTCAGACGGTCAGCACTGCGGGAGTGCCGCACTGTCAGATGGTCAGTATTGAGGGAGTGCTGCACTGTCAGAGGGTCAGTACTGAGGGAGTGCTGCACTGTCAGAGGGTCAGAGCTGAGGGAGTGCCGCACTGTCAGAGGGTCAGCACTGAGGGAGTGCCGCACTGTCAGATGGTCAGTATTGAGGGAGTAATGCACTGTCAGAGTGTCAGTGCTGAGGGAGTGCCGCACTGTCAGATGGTCACTACTGAGGGAGTGCCGCACTGTCAGAGGGCCAGTACTGAGGTAGTGCTGCACTGTCAGAAGATCAGTACTGAGGGAGTGCTGCACTGTCGGAGGGTCAGTACTGAGGGAGTGCTGCACTGTCAGAGGGTCATTGCTGAGGGAGTGCTGCACTGTCAGAGGGTCAGTACTGAGGGAGTGCTGCACTGTCAGAGGGTCAGTACTGAGGGAGTGCTGCACTGTCAGGGGGTCATTGCTGAGGGAGTGCTGCACTGTCAGAGAGTCAGTACTGAGGGAGTGCTGCACTGTCAGAGGGTCAGTACTGAGGGAGTGCTGCACTGTCAGAGGGTCAGTACTGAGGGAGTGCCGCACTGTCAGAGGGTCAGTACTGAGGGAGTGCCGCACTGTCAGGGGGTCATTGCTGAGGGAGTGCTGCACTGTCAGAGGGTCAGTACTGAGGGAGTGCAGCACTGTCAGAGTGTCAGTACTGAGGGAGTGCCGAACGGTCAGAGGGTCAGTACTGAGGGAGTGACGCACTGTCGGCAGGTCGGTACTGAGGGAGTGCTGCACTGTCGTAGGGTCAGTACTGAGGGAGTGCTGCACTGTCGGATGGTCAGTACTGAGGGAGTGCTGCAGAGTCAGAGGGTCAGTAATGAGGGAGTGCTGCACTGTCAGAGGGTCAGTACTGAGGGAGTGCTGCACTGTCAGAGAGTCATTATTGAGGGAGGGCTGCAACGTCACAGGGTCAGTACTGAGGGAGTGCAGCACTGTCAGAGGGTCAGTAATAAGGGAGTGCTGCACTGTCAGAGGGTCAGTATTTAGGGAGAGCCGCACTGTCAGAGGGTCAGTACTGAGGGAGTGCAGCACTGTCAGAGGGTCAGTACTGAGGGAGTGCTGCACTGTCAAAGGGTCAGTACTGAGGGAGTGCTGCACTGTCAGAGGGTCAGCATTGAGGGAGTGCCGCACTGTCAGAGGGTCAGTACTGAGGGAGTGCAGCACTGTCAGAGGGTCAGTACTGAGGGAGTGCAGCACTGTCAGAGTGTCAGTATTGAGGGAGTGCTGCACTGTCAAGGGTCAGTGCTGAGGGAGTGCCGCATTGTCGGAAGGGTCAGTACTGAGGGAGTGCTGCATTGTCAGAGGGTCAGTACTGAGGGAGTGCCGCACTTTCAGATGGTCAGTATTGAGGGAATGCTGCACTGTCAGAGCGTCAGTACTGAGGGAGTGCTGCACTGTCAGAGGTTCAGTACTGAGGGAGTGCTGCACTGTCAGCGGGTCAGTACTGAGGGAGTGCTGAACTGTCAGAGGGTCAGTACTGAGGGAGTGCTGAACTGTCAGAGGGTCAGTACTGAGGGAGTGCTGTACTGTCCGAGCGTCAGTACTGAGGGAGTGCTGCACTGTCAGAGGGTCATTGCTGAGGGAGTGCTGCACTGTCAGATGGTCAGTACTGATGAGTGCTGCACTGTCAGAGGATCAGTACTGAGGGAGTGCCGAAATGTCAGAGGGTCAGTACTGAGGGAGTGCTGCACTGTCAGAGGGTCAGTACTGAGGGAGTGCTGCACTGTCAGATGTTCAGTACTGATGAGTGCTGCACTGTCAGAGGATCAGTACTGAGGGAGTGCCGCACTGTCAGAGGGTCAGTACTGAGGGAGTGCTGCACTGTCAGAGGGTCAGTACAGAGGGAGTGCCGCAATGTCAGAGGGTCAGTACTGAGGGAGTGCTGCACTTTCAGAGGGTAAGAACTGAGGGAGTGCTGCACAGTCAGAGGGTCAGTAATGAGGGAGTGCTGCACTGTCAGAGGGTCAGTACTGAGGCAGTGCTGCAATGTCAGATGGTCAGTAATGATGGAGTGCCGCACTGTCAGAGGGTCAGTACTGAGGGAGTGCAGTACTGTCAGAGGGTCAGTACTGAGGGAGTGCTGCACTGTCAGATAGTCAGGACTGAGGGAGTGCTGCACTGTCAGAGGGTCAGTACTGAGGGAGTGCTGCACTGTCAGAGGTTCAGTACTGAGGGAGTGCTGCACTGTCAGAGGGTCAGTACTGAGGAGTGCTGCACTGTCAGAGGGTCAGTACTGAGGGAGTGCTGCACTGTCAGATGGTCAGGACTGAGGGAGTGCTGCACTGTCAGATGGTCAGTACTGAGGGAGTGCCGCACTGTCAGAGGGTCAGTTCTGAGGGAGTGCTGTACTGTCAGAGGGTCAGTACTGAGGGAGTGCTGCACTGTCAGAGGGTCAGTACTGAGGGAGTGTTGCCCTGTCAGAGGATGAGTACTGAGGGAGTGCTGCACTGTCAGAGAGGCAGTACTGAGGGAGTGCTGCACTGTCAGAGGGTCAGTACTGAGGGAGTGCTGCACTGTCAGAGGATCAGTACAGAGGGAGCGCCGCATTGTCAGAGGGTCAGTAATGAGGGAATGCTGCACTGTCAGAGGGTCAGTACTGAGGGAGTGCCTCACTGTCAGAGGGTCAGTACTGAGGTAGTACCGCACTGTGAGAGGGTCAGTCCTGAGGGAGTGCTGCACTCTCAGAGGGTCAGTACTGAGGGAGTGCTGCACTGTCAGAGGGTCAGTACAGAGGGAGTGCTGTATTGTCGGAGTGTCAGTACTGAGAAAGTGCTGCACTGTCAGAGGGTCATTGCTGAGGAAGTGCCGCACTGTCAGAGGGTCAGTACTGAGGGAGTGCAGTACTGTCAGAGGGTCAGTACTGAGGGAGTGCTGCGCTGTCAGATTGTCGGTATGGAGGGAGTGCCGCCCTGTCAGATAGTCAGTACTGAGGGAGTGCTGCACTGTCAGAGGGTCAGTACTGAGGGAGTGTTGCCCAGTCAGAGGATCAGTACTGAGGGAGTGCTGCACTGTCAGAGGGGCCGTACTGAGGGAGTGCTGCAGTGTCAGAGGGTCAGTACTGAGGGAGTGCTTCACTGTCAGAGGGTCAGTACTGAGGGAGTGCTGCACTGTCAGAGGGTCAGTACTGAGGGAGTACTGCACCGTCAGAGGGTCAGTACTGAGGGAGTGCCGCACTGTCAGGGGGTCAGTACTGAGGGAGTGCTGCACTGTCAGAGCGTCAGTACTGAGGGAGTGCTGCACTGTCAGAGGGTCAGTACTGAGGGAGTGCAGCAATGTCAGAGGCTCAGTACTGAGGGAGTGCTGCACTGTCGGAGGGTCAGTACTGAGGTAGTGCCGCACTTTCAGAGGGTCAGTACTGAGGGAGAGCTGCAGTGTTGGAGCGTCAGTACTGAGGGATTGCTGCACTGTCAGAGGGTCACTACTTAGGGAGCGGTGCACTGTCAGAGGTTAAGTACTGTGGGAGTGCTGCAATGTCAGAGTGTCAGTCCTGAGGGAGTGCTGCACTGTCAGAGGGTCAGTACAGAGGGAATTGTGCACTGTCAGAGGGTCAGTAATGAGGGAGTGCTGCACTGTCAGAGGGTTAGTACTGAGGGAGTGCTGCACTGTCAGAGGGTCACTACTGAGGGAGTGCTGCACTGTCAGAGGTTCAGTACTGAGGGAGTGCTGCATTGTCTGAGAATCAGTGCTGAGCGAGTGCCGCACTGTCGGAGGGTCAGTACTGAGGGAGTGCCGCACTGTCAGAGGGTCATTACTGAGGGAGTGCTGCACTGACAGAGTGTCAGTGCTGAGGGAGTGCCGCACTGTCGGAGGGTCAGTACTGAGGGAGTGCTGCACTGTCTGAGGGTCAGTACTGAGGGAGTGCCGCACTGTCAGAGGGTCAGTAGTGAAACAGTGCCGCAGTTTCAGAGGGTCAGTACTGAGGAGTGCTGCACTGTCAGAGGGTCAGTACTGAGGGAGTGCTGCACTGTCAGAGGTTCAGTACTGAGGGAGTGCCGCACTGTCAGATGGTCACTGCTGAGGCAGTGCTGCACTGTCGGAGGGTCAGTACTGAGAGAGTGCCACACTGTCAGAGGGTCAGTACTGGGGGAGTGCAGCACTGTCAGAGGGTCAGTGCTGAGGGAGGGCTGCATTGTCAGAGAGTCAATTTTGAGGGAGTGCCGCACTGTCAGAGGGTCAGTACTGAGGGAGTGCTGCACTGAGAGAGGGACGTACTGAGGGAGTGCTGCACTGTCAGAGGGTCAGTACTGAGGGAGTGCTGCACTGTCAGAGTGTCAGTAATGAGGGAGTGCTGCACTGTCAAAGGGTGAGTACTGAGGGAGTGCTGCACTGTCAGAGGGTCAGTGCTGAGTGAGTGCTGCATTGTCAGAGGTTCAGTACTGAGGAAGTGCTGCACTGTCAGAGTGTCAGTACTGAGGGAGTGCCGCACTGTCAGCGGGTCAGTACAGAGGGAGTGTTGCACTATCAGAGGGGCGGTACAGAGGGAGTGCTGCACTGTCAAAGGGTCAGTACTGAGGGAGTGTTGCACTGTTGGTGGATAAGTACTGAGGGAGTGCTGCATTGTCAGAGGGTCAGTGCTGAGGGAGTGCTGCACTGTCAGAGGGTGAGTACTGAGGGAGTGCCGCACTGTCAGAGGGTCAGTAGTGAGGGAGTGCTGCACTGTCAGAGGGTCAGTACTGAGGGAGTGCTGCACTGTCAGAGGGTCAGTACTGAGGGAGTGCTGCACTGTCAGAGGGTCAGTACTGAGGGAAAGCTGCCGGGTCAGAGTTTCAGTACTGAGGAAGTGCTGCAGGGTCAGAGTGTCAGTACTGAGGGAAGTGCCGCACTGTCAGAGGGTCAGTACAGAATGAGTGCTGCACCGTCAGAGGGTCAGTACTGAGGGAGTGCTGCACTATCAGAGGGTCAGTACTGAGGGAGTGTTGCACTATCAGAGGGTAAGTAATGAGGGAGTGCTGCACTGTCAGAAGGTCAGTACTGAGGGAGTGCTGCACTGTCAGAGGGTCAGTATTAAGGGAGTGCTGCACTGTCAGAGGGTCAGTACTGAGGAATGCTGCAGTGTCAGAGTGTCAGTACTGAGGGAGTGCCGCACTGGCAGAGGGTCAGTACAGAGGGAGTGCTGCACTGTCAGAGGGTCAGTACTGAGGGAGTGCTGCACTATCAGAGGGTCAGCACTGAGGGAGTGCTGCACTGTCAGCGGGTCAGTACTGAGGGAGTGCTGCACTGTCACAGGGTCAGTACTGAAGGAGTGCTGCACTGTCAGAGGGTCAGTACTGAGGGAGTGCTGCACTGTCACAGGGTCAGTACTGAGGGAGTGCTGCACTGTCAGAGGGTCAGTACTGAGGGAGTGCTGCACTATCAGACGGTCAGTACTGAGGGAGTGCTGCACTATCAGAGGGTCAGTACTGAGGGAGTTCTGCACTATCAGAGGGTCAGTCCTGAGGGAGTGCTGCACTGTCACAGGGTCAGTACTGAAGGAGTGCCGCACTGTCAGAGGGTCAGTACTGAGGGAGTGCCGCACTGTCAGAGCGTCAGTACTGAGGGAGTGTCGCAATTTCAGAGGGTCAGTACTGAGGGAGTGCCGCACTGTCAGAGGGTAAGTGCTGAGGGAGTGCCACACTGTCGGAGGGTCAGTGCTGAGGGAGTGCCGCACTGTCGGAAGGGTCAGTTCTGAGGGAGAGCTGCACTGTCAGTGCGTCAGGACTGAGGGAGTGCCGCACTGTCAGAGGGTCAGTACTGAGGGAGTGCCGCACTGTCAGAGGGTCAGTACTGAGGGAGTGCCGGACTGTCAGAGCGTCAGTACTGAGGCAGTGCCGCAGTGTCAGAGGATGAGTACTGAGGGAGTGCCGCACTGCCAGAGGGTAAGTGCTGAGGGAGTGCAAAACTGTCGGAGGGTCAGTGCTGAGCGACTGCCGCACAGTCGGAGGGTCAGTGCTGAGGGAGTGCTGCACTGTCAGAGGGTCAGTACTGAGGGAGGGCTGCAACGTCACAGGGTCAGTACTGAGGGAGTGCAGCACTGTCAGAGGGTCAGTACTGAGGGAGTGCTGCACTGTCAGTGTGTCAGAACTGAGGGAGTGCTGCACTGTCAGAGGGTCAGTAATGAGGGACTGCTGCACTGTCAGAGGGTCAGTGCTGAGCTAGTGCCACACTGTCGGAGGGTCAGTACTGAGGGAGTGCCGCACTGTCAGAGGGACATTACTGAGGGATTGCTGCACTGTCAGAGGGTCAGTGCTGAGGGGGTGCCGCACTGTCGGAGAGTCAGTACTGAGGGAGTGCTGCACTGTCAGAGGGTCAGTACTGAGGGAGTGCCGCCGTTTCAGATGGTCAGTACTGAGGAGTGCTGCACTGTCAGAGGGTCAGTACTGAGGGAGTGCTGCACTGTCAGAGGGTGAATACTGAGGGAGTGCCGCACTGTCAGATGGTCACTGATGAGGCAGTGCTGCACTGTCGGAGGGTCAGTACTGAGGGAGTGCTGCACTGTCAGAGTGTCAGTAATGAGGGAGTGCTGCACTGTCAGAGGATGAATACTGAGGGAGTGCTGCACTGTCAGAGGGTAAGTGCTGAGGGAGTGCCACACTGTCGGAGGGTCAGTGCTGAGCGAGTGCCGCACGGTCAGAGGGTCAGTACTGAGGGAGTGCTGCACTGTCAGAGGGTCAGTACTGAGGGAGTGCTGCACTGTCAGAGGGTCAGTACTGAGGGAGTGCTGCACTGTCAGAGGGTCAGTACTGAGGGAGTGCAGTACTGTCGGAGGGTCAGTACTGAGGGAGTGCTGCACTGTCAGAGGGTCAGTACTGAGGGAGTGCCGCACTGTCAGATGGTCAGTAGTGAAACAGTGCCGCCGTTTCAGAGGGTCAGTACTGAGGAGTGCTGCACTGTCAGAGGTTCAGTACTGAGGGAGTGCTGCACTGTCGGAGGGTCAGTACTGGGGGATTGCCACACTGTCAGAGGGTCACTACTGAGGGAGTGCAGCACTGTCAGAGGGTCAGTGATGAGGGAGTGCTGCATTGTCAGAGAGTCAGTTTTGAGGGAGTGCTGCACTGTCAGAGGGTCAGTACTGAGGGAGTGCTGCACTGAGAGAGGGACGTACTGAGGGAGTGCTGCACTGTCAGAGGGTCAGTACTGAGGGAGAGCTGCACAGTCAGAGTGTCAGTACTGAGGGAGTGCTGCACTGTCAGAGGGTCAGTACTGAGGGAGTGCTGCACTGTCAGAGTGTCAGTATTGAGGGTGTGCTGCACTGTCAGAGCGTCAGTACTGAGGGAGTGCTGCACTGTCAGAGGATCAGTACTGAGGCAGTGCTGCACTGTCAGAGGTTCAGTACTGAGGGAGTGACGCACTGTCGGGGGGTCAATACTGAGGGAGTGCTGCACTGTCGGATGGTCAGTACTGAGGGAGTGCTGCACTGTCAGAGGGTCAGTACTGAGGGAGTGCTGCACTGTCAGAGGGTCAGTTTTGAGGGAGTGCTGCACTGTCAGAGGGTCAGTACTGAGGGAGTGCTGCACTGAGAGAGGGACGTACTGAGGGAGTGCTGCACTGTCAGAGGGTCAGTACTGAGGGAGTGCTGCACTGTCAGAGTGTCAGTAATGAGGGAGTGCTGCACTGTCAGAGGGTGAGTACTGATGGAGTGCTGCACTGTCCGAGGGTCAGTACTGAGGGAGTGCTGCACTGTCAGAGGGTCCGTACAGAGGGAGTGCTGCACTGTCAGAGGGTCAGTACTGAGGAAGTGCTGAACTGTCAGCAGATCTGTACTGAGGCAGTGCTGCACTGTCAGAGGATCAGTACTGAGGGAGTGCTGCAGTGTCAGATGGTCAGTACTGAGGGAGTGCTGCACTTTCAGAGGGTCAGTACTGAGGGAGGGCTGCAAAGTCACAGGGTCAGTACTGAGGGAGAGCAGCACTGTCAGAGGGTCAGTACTGAGTGAGTGCTGCCCTGTCGGAGGGTCAGTACTGAGGCAGTGCTGCACTGTCAGAGGATCAGTACTGAGGGAGTGCTGCACTGTCGGATGGTCAGTACTGAGGGAGTGCTGCACTGTCAGAGGGTCAGTAATGAGGGAGTGCTGCACTGTCAGAGGGTCAGTATTGATGGAGGGCTGCAACGTCACAGGGTCAGTACTGAGGGAGTGCTGCACTGTCGGAGGGTCAGTACTGAGGGAGTGCTGCACTGCCAGAGTGTCAGTACTGAGGGAGTGCTGCACTGTCAGAGGGTCAGTACTAAGGGAGTGCCGCACTGTCAGAGGGTCAGTACTGAGGGAGTGCCGCACTGGCAGAGGGTAAGTGCTGAGGGGGGGCTGCACTATCAGAGGGTCAGTACTGAGGAAGTGCCACGCTGTCGGAGGGTCAGTGCTGAGCGAGTGCCGCACGGTCGGAGGTCAGTACTGACGGAGTGCCGCACTGTCGGAAGGGTCAGTACTGAGGGAGTGCTGCATTGTCAGATTGTCATTACTGAGGGAGTGCTGCACTGTCAGAGGGTCAGTGCTGAGGGAGTGCCGCACTGTCGGAGGGTCAGTACTGAGGGAGTGCTGCACTGTCTGAGGGTCAGTACTGAGGGAGTGCCGCACTGTCAGATGGTCAGTAGTGAAACAGTGCCGCCGTTTCAGATGGTCAGTACTGAGGAGTGCTGCACTGTCAGAGGGTCAGTACTGAGGCAGTGCTGCACTTTCGGAGGGTCAGTACTGAGGGAGTGCTGCACTTCAGAGTGTCAGTAATGAGGGAGGGCTGCACTGTCAGAGGGTAAGTGCTGAGGGAGTGCCACACTGTCGGAGGGTCAGTGCTGAGCGAGTGCCGCACGGTCAGAGGGTCAGTACTGAGGGACTGCTGCACTGTCAGAGGGTCAGTACTGAGGGAGAGCTGCACTGTCAGAGGGTCAGTACTGAGGGAGTGCCGCACAGTCAGATGGTCAGTATTGAGGGAGTGCTGCACTGTCAGAGCGTGAGTACTGAGGGAGTGCTGCACTGTCAGAGGGTCAGTACTGAGGGAGTGCTGCAATGACATAGTGTCAGTAATGAGGGAGTGCTGCACTGTCAGAGGGTCAGTACTGAGGGATTGCTGCACTGTCAGAGGGTCAGTACAGAGGGAGTGCTGCACTGTCAGAGGGTCAGTACTGAGGGAGTGCTGCACTGTAAGAGGGTCAGTACTGAGGGAGTGCCGCAATGTCAGAGGGTCAGTTCAGAGGGAGTGCTGCACTGTCAGAGGGTCAGTACTGAGGGAGTGCCGCACTGTCAGAAGATCAGAGCTGAGGGAGTGCTGCAATGTCAGAGGTTCAGTACTGAGGGAGTGCTGCACTGTCAGAGGGTCACTACTGAGGGAGTGCTGCACTTTCAGAGTGTCAGTACTGAGGGAGTGCTGCACTGCAGAGGGTCAGTACTGAGGGAGTGCTGCACAGTCTGAGGGTCAGTACTGAGGGAGTGCTGCACTGTCAGAGGGTCAGTACTGAGGGAGTGCTGCACTGTCAGAGGTTCAGTACTGAGGGAGTGCTGCATTGTCTGAGAATCAGTGCTGAGCGAGTGCCGCACTGTCGGAGGGTCAGTACTGAGCGAGTGCCGCACTGTCAGAGGGTCATTACTGAGGGATTGCTGCACTGTCAGAGGGTCAGTGCTGAGGGAGTGCCGCACTGTCAGAGGGTCAGTAGTGAAACAGTGCCGCCGTTTCAGAGGGTCAGTACTGAGGAGTGCTGCACTGTCAGAGGTTCAGTACTGAGGGTGTGCTGCACTGTCAGAGGTTCAGTACTCAGGGAATGCCGCACTGTCAGATGGTCACTGCTTAGGCAGTGCTGCACTGTCGGAGGGTCAGTACTAAGGGAGTGCAGCACTGTCAGAGGGTCAGTGATGAGGGAGTGCTGCATTGTCAGAGAGTCAGTTTTGAGGGAGTGCTGCACTGTCAGAGGGTCAGTACTGAGGGAGTGCTGCACTGTCAGAGGGTCAGTACTGAGGGAGTGCTGCACTGTCAGAGGGTCAGTACTGAGGGAGTGCTGCACTGAGAGAGGGACGTACTGAGGGAGTGCTGCACTGTCAGAGGGTCAGTACTGAGGGAGAGCTGCACTGTCAGAGTGTCAGTACTGAGGGAGTGCTGCACTGTCTGAGGGTCAGTACAGAGGGAGTGCTGCACTGTCAGAGGGTCAGTATTGAGGGTGTGCTGCACTGTCGTAGGGTCAGTACTGAGGGAGTGCTGCACTGTCAGAGGATCAGTACTGAGGGAGTGATGCACTTTCGGGGGGTCAATACTGAGGGAGTGCTGCACTGTCGGATGGTCAGTACTGAGGGAGTGCTGCACTGAGAGAGGGACGTACTGAGGAAGTGCTGCACTGTCAGAGGGTCAGTACTGAGGGAAAGCTGCACTGTCAGAGTGTCAGTACTGACGGAGTGCTGCACTGTCAGAGGGTCAGTACTGAGGGAGTGCTGCATTGTCAGAGGGTCAGTACTGAGGGAGTGCTGCATTGTCAGAGGGTCAGTACTGAGGAAGTGCTGAACTGTCAGAGGATCAGTACTGAGGCAGTGCTGCACTGTCAGAGGACCAGTACTGAGGGAGTGCTGCACAGTCAGATGGTCAGTACTGAGGGATTGCTGCACTGTCAGAGGGTCAGTAATGAGGGAGTGCTGCACTTTCAGAGGGTCAGTACTGAGGGAGGGCTGCAAAGTCACAGGGTCAGTACTGAGGGTGTGCCGCACTGTCAGAGGGTCAGTACTGAGGGAGTGCTGCCCTGTCGGAGGGTCAGTACTGAGGCAGTGCG
Source organism: Carcharodon carcharias (assembly GCF_017639515.1). Lineage (NCBI taxonomy): Eukaryota > Metazoa > Chordata > Chondrichthyes > Lamniformes > Lamnidae > Carcharodon > Carcharodon carcharias. Next base: position 48,984 of record NW_024470540.1, on the reverse strand, counting down.
GCACTGTCAGAGGATCAGTACTGAGGGAGTGCTGCACTGTCGGATGGTCAGTACTGAGGGAGTGCCGCACTGTCAGAGGGTCAGTAATGAGGGAGTGCTGCACTGTCAGAGGGCCAGTATTGATGGAGGGCTGCAACTTCACAGGGTCAGTACTGAGGCAGAGCAGCACTGTCAGAGGGTCAGTTCTGAGGGAGTGCTGCACTGTCAGAGGGTGAGTACTGAGGGAGTGCGGCACTGTCAGAGGGTAAGTGCTGAGGGGGGGCTGCACTATCAGAGGGTCAGTACTGAGGGAGTACCACTCTGTCGGAGGGTCAGTATTGAGGGAGAGCTGCACTGTCAGAGGGTCAGTACTGAGGGAGAGCTGCACTGTCAGAGGGTCAGTTCTGTGGGAGTGCTGCATTGTCAGATTGTCATTACTGAGGGAGTGCTGCACTGTCAGAGGGTCAGTACTGAGGGAGTGCTGAACTGTCAGAGGGTCAGTACTGAGGGAGTGCCGCACTGTCAGAAGGTCAGTGCTGAGGGAGTGCTGCACTGTCAGAGGGTCAGTACTGAGGGAGTGCCGCACTGTCAGAAGGTCAGTGCTGAGGGAGTGCTGCACTGTCAGAGGGTCAGTAGAGAGGGAGGGCTGCAACTTCACAGAGTCAGTACTGAGGGAGTGCTGCACTGTCAGAGGGTCAGTACTGAGGGAGTGCTGCATTGTCAGAGGGTCAGTACTGAGGGATTGCTGCACTGTCAGACGATCAGTACTGAGGGAGTGCCGCAATGTCAGAGTGTCAGTACTGAGTTAGTGCCGCACTGTCAGAGTGTCAGAACTGAGGGAGTGCAGCACTGTCAGAGGGTCAGTACTGAGGGAGTGCAGCACTGTCAGAGGGTCAGTACTGAGGGAGTGCTGCACTGTCAGAGGGTCAGTACTGAGGGAGTGCTGAACTGTCAGAGGGTCAGTACTGAGGGAGTGCCGCACTGTCAGAGGTCAGAGCTGAGGGAGTGCTGCACTGTCAGAGGGTCAGTAATGAGGGAGTGCCTGCACTGTCAGAGGGTCAGTACTGAGGGAGTGCTGCACTGTCAGAGGGTCAGTATTGAGGGAGGGCTGCACTTTTGGAGAGTAAGTACTGAGGGAGTGCTGCAATGTCAGAGGGTCAGTACTGAGGGAGTGCTGCATTGTCAGAGGGTCAGTACTGAGGGATTGCTGCACTGTCAGAGGGTCAGTACTGAGGGAGTGCCGCACTGTCAGAGGGTCAGAACTGAGGGAGTGCAGCACTGTCAGAGGGTCAGTACTGAGGGAGTGCTGCACTGTCAGAGGGTCAGTACTGAGGGAGTGCTGCACTGTCAGAGGGTCAGTACTGAGGGAGTGCTGCATTATCAGAGGGTCATTACTGAGTGAGTGCTGCACTGTCAGAGTGTCAGAACTGAGGTAGTGCTGCACTGTCAGAGGGTCAGTACTGAGGGAGTGCTGCACTGTCAGAGCGTCAGTACTGAGGGAGTGCTGCACTGTCAGAGGGTCAGTACTGAGGGAGTGCTGCACTGTCAGAGGGTCAGTCCTGAGGGAGTGCTGCACTGTCAGAGTGTCAGTACTGAGGGAGTGCTGCACTGTCAGAGGGTCATTACTGAGGGAGTGCTGCACTGTCAGAGGGTCAGTACTGAGTGAGTGCTGCACTGTCAGAGGGTCAGTACAGAGGGAGTGCGCACTGTCAGAGGTCGAGTACTGAGGGAGTGCTGCACTGTCAGAGGGTCAGTACTGAGGGAGTGCCGCACTGTCAGAGGTCAGTACTGAGGGAGTGCTGCACTGTCAGAGGGTCAGTACTGAGGGAGTGCTGCACTGTCAGAGGGTCAGTACTGAGGGAGTGCTGCACTGTCAGAGGGTCAGTACTGAGGGAGTGCTGCACTGTCAGAGGGTCAGTACTGAGGTTGAGCCGCGCTGACAGAGGGTCAGTACTGAGGGAGTGGCGCACTGTCAGAGGGTCAGTACTGAGGGAGTGCCGCACTGTCAGAGGGTCAGTACTGAGGGAGTGCAGCACTGTCAGAGGGTCAGTACTGAGGGAGTGCTGCACTGTCAGAGGGTCAGTACTGAGGGAGTGCTGCACTGTCAGAGGTTCAGTACTGAGGGAGTGCTGCACTGTCAGAGGGTCAGTACTGAGGGAGTGCTGCACTGTCAGAGGGTCAGTACTGAGGGAGTGCTGCACTGTCGGAGCGTCAGTACTGAGGGAGTGCTGCACTGTCAGAGGGTCAGTATTGAGGGAGTGCTGCACTGTCAGAGGGTCAGTACTGAGGGAGTGCTGCAATGTCAGAGGGTCAGTACTGAGGGACTGCTGCACTGTCAGAGTGTCAGTACTGAGGGAGTGCTGCACTGTCAGAAGGTCAGTACTGAGGGAGTGCTGCACTGTCAGAGGGTCAGTACTGAGGGAGTGCTGCACTATCAGAGGGTCAGTACTGAGGGAGTGCTGCACTGTCAGAGGGTCAGTACTGAGGGAGTGCCGCACTGGCAGAGCGTCAGTACTGAGGGAGTGCAGCTCTGTCAGAGGGTGAGTGCTGAGGGAGTGCCGCACTGTCGGAGGGTCAGTACTGAGGGAGTTCTGCACTGTCAGAGCGTCAGTACTGAGGGAGTGCTGCATTGTCAGAGGGTAAGTGCTGAGGGAGTGCTGCACTGTCGTAAGGGTCAGTACTGAGGGAGAGCTGCACTGTCAGAGGGTCAGTACTGAGGGAGAGCTGCATTGTCAGATTGTCATTACTGAGGGAGTGCTGCACAGTCAGTTGGTCAGTATTGAGGGAATGCTGCACTGTCAGAGCGTCAGTACTGAGGGAGTGGTGCACTGTCAGATGGTCAGTACTGAGGGATTGCTGCACTGTTAGAGGGTCAGTACTGAGTGAGTGCTGCACTGTAAAAGAGTCAGTACTGAGGGAGTGCCGTACTGTCAGAGGGTCAGTTCAGAGGGAGTGCTGCACTGTCAGATGTTCAGTACTGAGGGAGTGCTGCACTGTCAGAGGGTCAGTACTGAGGGAGTGCTGCACTGTCAGAGGGTCAGTACTGAGGGAGTGCTGCACTGTCAGAGGGTCAGTACTGAGGGAGTGCTGCACTGTCAATGGTTCAGTACTGAGGGAGTGCTGCACTGTCAGATGGTCAGTACTGAGGGAGTGCTGCACTGTCAGAGGGTCAGTACTGAGGGAGTGCTGCACTGTCAGAGGGTCAGTACTGAGGGAGTGCTGCACTGTCAGAGGGTCAGTACTGAGGGAGTGCTGCACTGTCAGAGGGTCAGTACTGAGGGAGTGCTGCACTGTCAGAGGGTCAGTACTGAGGGAGTGCTGCACTGTCAGAGGGTCAGTACTGAGGGAGTGCTGCACTGTCAGAGGGTCAGTACTGAGGGAGTGCTGCACTGTCAGAGGGTCAGTACTGAGGGAGTGCTGCACTGTCAGAGGGTCAGTACTGAGGGAGTGCTGCACTGTCAGAGGGTCAGTACTGAGGGAGTGCTGCACTGTCAGAGGGTCAGTACTGAGGGAGTGCTGCACTGTCAGAGGGTCAGTACTGAGGGAGTGCTGCACTGTCAGAGGGTCAGTACTGAGGGAGTGCTGCACTGTCAGAGGGTCAGTACTGAGGGAGTGCTGCACTGTCAGAGGGTCAGTACTGAGGGAGTGCTGCACTGTCAGAGGGTCAGTACTGAGGGAGTGCTGCACTGTCAGAGGGTCAGTACTGAGGGAGTGCTGCACTGTCAGAGGGTCAGTACTGAGGGAGTGCTGCACTGTCAGAGGGTCAGTACTGAGGGAGTGCTGCACTGTCAGAGGGTCAGTACTGAGGGAGTGCTGCACTGTCAGAGGGTCAGTACTGAGGGAGTGCTGCACTGTCAGAGGGTCAGTACTGAGGGAGTGCTGCACTGTCAGAGGGTCAGTACTGAGGGAGTGCTGCACTGTCAGAGGGTCAGTACTGAGGGAGTGCTGCACTGTCAGAGGGTCAGTACTGAGGGAGTGCTGCACTGTCAGAGGGTCAGTACTGAGGGAGTGCTGCACTGTCAGAGGGTCAGTACTGAGGGAGTGCTGCACTGTCAGAGGGTCAGTACTGAGGGAGTGCTGCACTGTCAGAGGGTCAGTACTGAGGGAGTGCTGCACTGTCAGAGGGTCAGTACTGAGGGAGTGCTGCACTGTCAGAGGGTCAGTACTGAGGGAGTGCTGCACTGTCAGAGGGTCAGTACTGAGGGAGTGCTGCACTGTCAGAGGGTCAGTACTGAGGGAGTGCTGCACTGTCAGAGGGTCAGTACTGAGGGAGTGCTGCACTGTCAGAGGGTCAGTACTGAGGGAGTGCTGCACTGTCAGAGGGTCAGTACTGAGGGAGTGCTGCACTGTCAGAGGGTCAGTACTGAGGGAGTGCTGCACTGTCAGAGGGTCAGTACTGAGGGAGTGCTGCACTGTCAGAGGGTCAGTACTGAGGGAGTGCTGCACTGTCAGAGGGTCAGTACTGAGGGAGTGCTGCACTGTCAGAGGGTCAGTACTGAGGGAGTGCTGCACTGTCAGAGGGTCAGTACTGAGGGAGTGCTGCACTGTCAGAGGGTCAGTACTGAGGGAGTGCTGCACTGTCAGAGGGTCAGTACTGAGGGATTGCTGCACTGTCAGAGGGTCAGTACTGAGGGAGTGCTGCACTGTCAGAGGGTCAGTACTGAGGGAGTGCTGCACTGTCAGAGGGTCAGTACTGAGGGAGTGCTGCACTGTCAGAGGGTCAGTACAGAGGAGTGCTGCACTGTCAGAGGGTCAGTACTGAGGGATTGCTGCACTGTCAGAGGGCCAGTACTGAGGGAGTGCTGCACTGTCAGAGAGTCAGTACTGAGGGAGTGCTGCACTGTCAGAGGGTCAGTACTGAGGGAGTGCTGCACTGTCAGAGGTCAGTACTGAGGGAGTGCTGCACTGTCAGAGGGTCAGTACTGAGGGAGTGCTGCACTGTCAGAGGGACAGTACTGAGGGAGTGCTGCACTGTCAGAGAGTCAGTACTGAGGGAGTGCTGCCATGTTGGAGGGTCAGTACTGAGGTAGTGCTGCACTGTGAGAGGGTCAGTACTGAGGGAGTGCTGCACTGTCAGAGGGTCAGTACTGAGGGAGTGCTGCACTGTCAGAGGGTCAGTACTGAGGGAGTGCTGCACTGTCAGAGGGTCAGTACTGAGGGAGTGCTGCACTGTCAGAGGGTCAGTACTGAGGGAGTGCTGCACTGTCAGAGGGTCAGTACTGAGGGAGTGCTGCACTGTCAGAGGGTCAGTACTGAGGGAGTGCTGCACTGTCAGAGGGTCAGTACTGAGGGAGTGCTGCACTGTCAGAGGGTCAGTACTGAGGGAGTGCTGCACTGTCAGAGGGTCAGTACTGAGGGAGTGCTGCACTGTCAGAGGGTCAGTACTGAGGGAGTGCTGCACTGTCAGAGGGTCAGTACTGAGGGAGTGCTGCACTGTCAGAGGTCAGTACTGAGGGAGTGCTGCACTGTCAGAGGGTCAGTACTGAGGGAGTGCTGCACTGTCAGAGGGTCAGTACTGAGGGAGTGCTGCACTGTCAGAGGGTCAGTACTGAGGGAGTGCTGCACTGTCAGAGGGTCAGTACTGAGGGAGTGCTGCACTGTCAGAGGGTCAGTACTGAGGGAGTGCTGCACTGTCAGAGGGTCAGTACTGAGGGAGTGCTGCACTGTCAGAGGGTCAGTACTGAGGGAGTGCTGCACTGTCAGAGGGTCAGTACTGAGGGAGTGCTGCACTGTCAGAGGGTCAGTACTGAGGGAGTGCTGCACTGTCAGAGGGTCAGTACTGAGGGAGTGCTGCACTGTCAGAGGGTCAGTACTGAGGGAGTGCTGCACTGTCAGAGGGTCAGTACTGAGGGAGTGCTGCACTGTCAGAGGGTCAGTACTGAGGGAGTGCTGCACTGTCAGAGGGTCAGTACTGAGGGAGTGCTGCACTGTCAGAGGGTCAGTACTGAGGGAGTGCTGCACTGTCAGAGGGTCAGTACTGAGGGAGTGCTGCACTGTCAGAGGGTCAGTACTGAGGGAGTGCTGCACTGTCAGAGGGTCAGTACTGAGGGAGTGCTGCACTGTCAGAGGGTCAGTACTGAGGGAGTGCTGCACTGTCAGAGGGTCAGTACTGAGGGAGTGCTGCACTGTCAGAGGTCAGTACTGAGGGAGTGCTGCACTGTCAGAGGGTCAGTACTGAGGGAGTGCTGCACTGTCAGAGGGTCAGTACTGAGGGAGTGCTGCACTGTCAGAGGGTCAGTACTGAGGGAGTGCTGCACTGTCAGAGGGTCAGTACTGAGGGAGTGCTGCACTGTCAGAGGGTCAGTACTGAGGGAGTGCTGCACTGTCAGAGGGTCAGTACTGAGGGAGTGCTGCACTGTCAGAGGGTCAGTACTGAGGGAGTGCTGCACTGTCAGAGGGTCAGTACTGAGGGAGTGCTGCACTGTCAGAGGGTCAGTACTGAGGGAGTGCTGCACTGTCAGAGGGTCAGTACTGAGGGAGTGCTGCACTGTCAGAGGGTCAGTACTGAGGGAGTGCTGCACTGTCAGAGGGTCAGTACTGAGGGAGTGCTGCACTGTCAGAGGGTCAGTACTGAGGGAGTGCTGCACTGTCAGAGGGTCAGTACTGAGGGAGTGCTGCACTGTCAGAGGGTCAGTACTGAGGGAGTGCTGCACTGTCAGAGGGTCAGTACTGAGGGAGTGCTGCACTGTCAGAGGGTCAGTACTGAGGGAGTGCTGCACTGTCAGAGGGTCAGTACTGAGGGAGTGCTGCACTGTCAGAGGGTCAGTACTGAGGGAGTGCTGCACTGTCAGAGGGTCAGTACTGAGGGAGTGCTGCACTGTCAGAGGGTCAGTACTGAGGGAGTGCTGCACTGTCAGAGGGTCAGTACTGAGGGAGTGCTGCACTGTCAGAGGGTCAGTACTGAGGGAGTGCTGCACTGTCAGAGGGTCAGTACTGAGGGAGTGCTGCACTGTCAGAGGGTCAGTACTGAGGGAGTGCTGCACTGTCAGAGGGTCAGTACTGAGGGAGTGCTGCACTGTCAGAGGGTCAGTACTGAGGGAGTGCTGCACTGTCAGAGGGTCAGTACTGAGGGAGTGCTGCACTGTCAGAGGGTCAGTACTGAGGGAGTGCTGCACTGTCAGAGGGTCAGTACTGAGGGAGTGCTGCACTGTCAGAGGGTCAGTACTGAGGGAGTGCTGCACTGTCAGAGGGTCAGTACTGAGGGAGTGCTGCACTGTCAGAGGGTCAGTACTGAGGGAGTGCTGCACTGTCAGAGGGTCAGTACTGAGGGAGTGCTGCACTGTCAGAGGGTCAGTACTGAGGGAGTGCTGCACTGTCAGAGGGTCAGTACTGAGGGAGTGCTGCACTGTCAGAGGGTCAGTACTGAGGGAGTGCTGCACTGTCAGAGGGTCAGTACTGAGGGAGTGCTGCACTGTCAGAGGGTCAGTACTGAGGGAGTGCTGCACTGTCAGAGGGTCAGTACTGAGGGAGTGCTGCACTGTCAGAGGGTCAGTACTGAGGGAGTGCTGCACTGTCAGAGGGTCAGTACTGAGGGAGTGCTGCACTGTCAGAGGGTCAGTACTGAGGGAGTGCTGCACTGTCAGAGGGTCAGTACTGAGGGAGTGCTGCACTGTCAGAGGGTCAGTACTGAGGGAGTGCTGCACTGTCAGAGGGTCAGTACTGAGGGAGTGCTGCACTGTCAGAGGGTCAGTACTGAGGGAGTGCTGCACTGTCAGAGGGTCAGTACTGAGGGAGTGCTGCACTGTCAGAGGGTCAGTACTGAGGGAGTGCTGCACTGTCAGAGGGTCAGTACTGAGGGAGTGCTGCACTGTCAGAGGGTCAGTACTGAGGGAGTGCTGCACTGTCAGAGGGTCAGTACTGAGGGAGTGCTGCACTGTCAGAGGGTCAGTACTGAGGGAGTGCTGCACTGTCAGAGGGTCAGTACTGAGGGAGTGCTGCACTGTCAGAGGGTCAGTACTGAGGGAGTGCTGCACTGTCAGAGGGTCAGTACTGAGGGAGTGCTGCACTGTCAGAGGGTCAGTACTGAGGGAGTGCTGCACTGTCAGAGGGTCAGTACTGAGGGAGTGCTGCACTGTCAGAGGGTCAGTACTGAGGGAGTGCTGCACTGTCAGAGGGTCAGTACTGAGGGAGTGCTGCACTGTCAGAGGGTCAGTACTGAGGGAGTGCTGCACTGTCAGAGGGTCAGTACTGAGGGAGTGCTGCACTGTCAGAGGGTCAGTACTGAGGGAGTGCTGCACTGTCAGAGGGTCAGTACTGAGGGAGTGCTGCACTGTCAGAGGGTCAGTACTGAGGGAGTGCTGCACTGTCAGAGGGTCAGTACTGAGGGAGTGCTGCACTGTCAGAGGGTCAGTACTGAGGGAGTGCTGCACTGTCAGAGGGTCAGTACTGAGGGAGTGCTGCACTGTCAGAGGGTCAGTACTGAGGGAGTGCTGCACTGTCAGAGGGTCAGTACTGAGGGAGTGCTGCACTGTCAGAGGGTCAGTACTGAGGGAGTGCTGCACTGTCAGAGGGTCAGTACTGAGGGAGTGCTGCACTGTCAGAGGGTCAGTACTGAGGGAGTGCTGCACTGTCAGAGGGTCAGTACTGAGGGAGTGCTGCACTGTCAGAGGGTCAGTACTGAGGGAGTGCTGCACTGTCAGAGGGTCAGTACTGAGGGAGTGCTGCACTGTCAGAGGGTCAGTACTGAGGGAGTGCTGCACTGTCAGAGGGTCAGTACTGAGGGAGTGCTGCACTGTCAGAGGGTCAGTACTGAGGGAGTGCTGCACTGTCAGAGGGTCAGTACTGAGGGAGTGCTGCACTGTCAGAGGGTCAGTACTGAGGGAGTGCTGCACTGTCAGAGGGTCAGTACTGAGGGAGTGCTGCACTGTCAGAGGGTCAGTACTGAGGGAGTGCTGCACTGTCAGAGGGTCAGTACTGAGGGAGTGCTGCACTGTCAGAGGGTCAGTACTGAGGGAGTGCTGCACTGTCAGAGGGTCAGTACTGAGGGAGTGCTGCACTGTCAGAGGGTCAGTACTGAGGGAGTGCTGCACTGTCAGAGGGTCAGTACTGAGGGAGTGCTGCACTGTCAGAGGGTCAGTACTGAGGGAGTGCTGCACTGTCAGAGGGTCAGTACTGAGGGAGTGCTGCACTGTCAGAGGGTCAGTACTGAGGGAGTGCTGCACTGTCAGAGGGTCAGTACTGAGGGAGTGCTGCACTGTCAGAGGGTCAGTACTGAGGGAGTGCTGCACTGTCAGAGGGTCAGTACTGAGGGAGTGCTGCACTGTCAGAGGGTCAGTACTGAGGGAGTGCTGCACTGTCAGAGGGTCAGTACTGAGGGAGTGCTGCACTGTCAGAGGGTCAGTACTGAGGGAGTGCTGCACTGTCAGAGGGTCAGTACTGAGGGAGTGCTGCACTGTCAGAGGGTCAGTACTGAGGGAGTGCTGCACTGTCAGAGGGTCAGTACTGAGGGAGTGCTGCACTGTCAGAGGGTCAGTACTGAGGGAGTGCTGCACTGTCAGAGGGTCAGTACTGAGGGAGTGCTGCACTGTCAGAGGGTCAGTACTGAGGGAGTGCTGCACTGTCAGAGGGTCAGTACTGAGGGAGTGCTGCACTGTCAGAGGGTCAGTACTGAGGGAGTGCTGCACTGTCAGAGGGTCAGTACTGAGGGAGTGCTGCACTGTCAGAGGGTCAGTACTGAGGGAGTGCTGCACTGTCAGAGGGTCAGTACTGAGGGAGTGCTGCACTGTCAGAGGGTCAGTACTGAGGGAGTGCTGCACTGTCAGAGGGTCAGTACTGAGGGAGTGCTGCACTGTCAGAGGGTCAGTACTGAGGGAGTGCTGCACTGTCAGAGGGTCAGTACTGAGGGAGTGCTGCACTGTCAGAGGGTCAGTACTGAGGGAGTGCTGCACTGTCAGAGGGTCAGTACTGAGGGAGTGCTGCACTGTCAGAGGGTCAGTACTGAGGGAGTGCTGCACTGTCAGAGGGTCAGTACTGAGGGAGTGCTGCACTGTCAGAGGGTCAGTACTGAGGGAGTGCTGCACTGTCAGAGGGTCAGTACTGAGGGAGTGCTGCACTGTCAGAGGGTCAGTACTGAGGGAGTGCTGCACTGTCAGAGGGTCAGTACTGAGGGAGTGCTGCACTGTCAGAGGGTCAGTACTGAGGGAGTGCTGCACTGTCAGAGGGTCAGTACTGAGGGAGTGCTGCACTGTCAGAGGGTCAGTACTGAGGGAGTGCTGCACTGTCAGAGGGTCAGTACTGAGGGAGTGCTGCACTGTCAGAGGGTCAGTACTGAGGGAGTGCTGCACTGTCAGAGGGTCAGTACTGAGGGAGTGCTGCACTGTCAGAGGGTCAGTACTGAGGGAGTGCTGCACTGTCAGAGGGTCAGTACTGAGGGAGTGCTGCACTGTCAGAGGGTCAGTACTGAGGGAGTGCTGCACTGTCAGAGGGTCAGTACTGAGGGAGTGCTGCACTGTCAGAGGGTCAGTACTGAGGGAGTGCTGCACTGTCAGAGGGTCAGTACTGAGGGAGTGCTGCACTGTCAGAGGGTCAGTACTGAGGGAGTGCTGCACTGTCAGAGGGTCAGTACTGAGGGAGTGCTGCACTGTCAGAGGGTCAGTACTGAGGGAGTGCTGCACTGTCAGAGGGTCAGTACTGAGGGAGTGCTGCACTGTCAGAGGGTCAGTACTGAGGGAGTGCTGCACTGTCAGAGGGTCAGTACTGAGGGAGTGCTGCACTGTCAGAGGGTCAGTACTGAGGGAGTGCTGCACTGTCAGAGGGTCAGTACTGAGGGAGTGCTGCACTGTCAGAGGGTCAGTACTGAGGGAGTGCTGCACTGTCAGAGGGTCAGTACTGAGGGAGTGCTGCACTGTCAGAGGGTCAGTACTGAGGGAGTGCTGCACTGTCAGAGGGTCAGTACTGAGGGAGTGCTGCACTGTCAGAGGGTCAGTACTGAGGGAGTGCTGCACTGTCAGAGGGTCAGTACTGAGGGAGTGCTGCACTGTCAGAGGGTCAGTACTGAGGGAGTGCTGCACTGTCAGAGGGTCAGTACTGAGGGAGTGCTGCACTGTCAGAGGGTCAGTACTGAGGGAGTGCTGCACTGTCAGAGGGTCAGTACTGAGGGAGTGCTGCACTGTCAGAGGGTCAGTACTGAGGGAGTGCTGCACTGTCAGAGGGTCAGTACTGAGGGAGTGCTGCACTGTCAGAGGGTCAGTACTGAGGGAGTGCTGCACTGTCAGAGGGTCAGTACTGAGGGAGTGCTGCACTGTCAGAGGGTCAGTACTGAGGGAGTGCTGCACTGTCAGAGGGTCAGTACTGAGGGAGTGCTGCACTGTCAGAGGGTCAGTACTGAGGGAGTGCTGCACTGTCAGAGGGTCAGTACTGAGGGAGTGCTGCACTGTCAGAGGGTCAGTACTGAGGGAGTGCTGCACTGTCAGAGGGTCAGTACTGAGGGAGTGCTGCACTGTCAGAGGGTCAGTACTGAGGGAGTGCTGCACTGTCAGAGGGTCAGTACTGAGGGAGTGCTGCACTGTCAGAGGGTCAGTACTGAGGGAGTGCTGCACTGTCAGAGGGTCAGTACTGAGGGAGTGCTGCACTGTCAGAGGGTCAGTACTGAGGGAGTGCTGCACTGTCAGAGGGTCAGTACTGAGGGAGTGCTGCACTGTCAGAGGGTCAGTACTGAGGGAGTGCTGCACTGTCAGAGGGTCAGTACTGAGGGAGTGCTGCACTGTCAGAGGGTCAGTACTGAGGGAGTGCTGCACTGTCAGAGGGTCAGTACTGAGGGAGTGCTGCACTGTCAGAGGGTCAGTACTGAGGGAGTGCTGCACTGTCAGAGGGTCAGTACTGAGGGAGTGCTGCACTGTCAGAGGGTCAGTACTGAGGGAGTGCTGCACTGTCAGAGGGTCAGTACTGAGGGAGTGCTGCACTGTCAGAGGGTCAGTACTGAGGGAGTGCTGCACTGTCAGAGGGTCAGTACTGAGGGAGTGCTGCACTGTCAGAGGGTCAGTACTGAGGGAGTGCTGCACTGTCAGAGGGTCAGTACTGAGGGAGTGCTGCACTGTCAGAGGGTCAGTACTGAGGGAGTGCTGCACTGTCAGAGGGTCAGTACTGAGGGAGTGCTGCACTGTCAGAGGGTCAGTACTGAGGGAGTGCTGCACTGTCAGAGGGTCAGTACTGAGGGAGTGCTGCACTGTCAGAGGGTCAGTACTGAGGGAGTGCTGCACTGTCAGAGGGTCAGTACTGAGGGAGTGCTGCACTGTCAGAGGGTCAGTACTGAGGGAGTGCTGCACTGTCAGAGGGTCAGTACTGAGGGAGTGCTGCACTGTCAGAGGGTCAGTACTGAGGGAGTGCTGCACTGTCAGAGGGTCAGTACTGAGGGAGTGCTGCACTGTCAGAGGGTCAGTACTGAGGGAGTGCTGCACTGTCAGAGGGTCAGTACTGAGGGAGTGCTGCACTGTCAGAGGGTCAGTACTGAGGGAGTGCTGCACTGTCAGAGGGTCAGTACTGAGGGAGTGCTGCACTGTCAGAGGGTCAGTACTGAGGGAGTGCTGCACTGTCAGAGGGTCAGTACTGAGGGAGTGCTGCACTGTCAGAGGGTCAGTACTGAGGGAGTGCTGCACTGTCAGAGGGTCAGTACTGAGGGAGTGCTGCACTGTCAGAGGGTCAGTACTGAGGGAGTGCTGCACTGTCAGAGGGTCAGTACTGAGGGAGTGCTGCACTGTCAGAGGGTCAGTACTGAGGGAGTGCTGCACTGTCAGAGGGTCAGTACTGAGGGAGTGCTGCACTGTCAGAGGGTCAGTACTGAGGGAGTGCTGCACTGTCAGAGGGTCAGTACTGAGGGAGTGCTGCACTGTCAGAGGGTCAGTACTGAGGGAGTGCTGCACTGTCAGAGGGTCAGTACTGAGGGAGTGCTGCACTGTCAGAGGGTCAGTACTGAGGGAGTGCTGCACTGTCAGAGGGTCAGTACTGAGGGAGTGCTGCACTGTCAGAGGGTCAGTACTGAGGGAGTGCTGCACTGTCAGAGGGTCAGTACTGAGGGAGTGCTGCACTGTCAGAGGGTCAGTACTGAGGGAGTGCTGCACTGTCAGAGGGTCAGTACTGAGGGAGTGCTGCACTGTCAGAGGGTCAGTACTGAGGGAGTGCTGCACTGTCAGAGGGTCAGTACTGAGGGAGTGCTGCACTGTCAGAGGGTCAGTACTGAGGGAGTGCTGCACTGTCAGAGGGTCAGTACTGAGGGAGTGCTGCACTGTCAGAGGGTCAGTACTGAGGGAGTGCTGCACTGTCAGAGGGTCAGTACTGAGGGAGTGCTGCACTGTCAGAGGGTCAGTACTGAGGGAGTGCTGCACTGTCAGAGGGTCAGTACTGAGGGAGTGCTGCACTGTCAGAGGGTCAGTACTGAGGGAGTGCTGCACTGTCAGAGGGTCAGTACTGAGGGAGTGCTGCACTGTCAGAGGGTCAGTACTGAGGGAGTGCTGCACTGTCAGAGGGTCAGTACTGAGGGAGTGCTGCACTGTCAGAGGGTCAGTACTGAGGGAGTGCTGCACTGTCAGAGGGTCAGTACTGAGGGAGTGCTGCACTGTCAGAGGGTCAGTACTGAGGGAGTGCTGCACTGTCAGAGGGTCAGTACTGAGGGAGTGCTGCACTGTCAGAGGGTCAGTACTGAGGGAGTGCTGCACTGTCAGAGGGTCAGTACTGAGGGAGTGCTGCACTGTCAGAGGGTCAGTACTGAGGGAGTGCTGCACTGTCAGAGGGTCAGTACTGAGGGAGTGCTGCACTGTCAGAGGGTCAGTACTGAGGGAGTGCTGCACTGTCAGAGGGTCAGTACTGAGGGAGTGCTGCACTGTCAGAGGGTCAGTACTGAGGGAGTGCTGCACTGTCAGAGGGTCAGTACTGAGGGAGTGCTGCACTGTCAGAGGGTCAGTACTGAGGGAGTGCTGCACTGTCAGAGGGTCAGTACTGAGGGAGTGCTGCACTGTCAGAGGGTCAGTACTGAGGGAGTGCTGCACTGTCAGAGGGTCAGTACTGAGGGAGTGCTGCACTGTCAGAGGGTCAGTACTGAGGGAGTGCTGCACTGTCAGAGGGTCAGTACTGAGGGAGTGCTGCACTGTCAGAGGGTCAGTACTGAGGGAGTGCTGCACTGTCAGAGGGTCAGTACTGAGGGAGTGCTGCACTGTCAGAGGGTCAGTACTGAGGGAGTGCTGCACTGTCAGAGGGTCAGTACTGAGGGAGTGCTGCACTGTCAGAGGGTCAGTACTGAGGGAGTGCTGCACTGTCAGAGGGTCAGTACTGAGGGAGTGCTGCACTGTCAGAGGGTCAGTACTGAGGGAGTGCTGCACTGTCAGAGGGTCAGTACTGAGGGAGTGCTGCACTGTCAGAGGGTCAGTACTGAGGGAGTGCTGCACTGTCAGAGGGTCAGTACTGAGGGAGTGCTGCACTGTCAGAGGGTCAGTACTGAGGGAGTGCTGCACTGTCAGAGGGTCAGTACTGAGGGAGTGCTGCACTGTCAGAGGGTCAGTACTGAGGGAGTGCTGCACTGTCAGAGGGTCAGTACTGAGGGAGTGCTGCACTGTCAGAGGGTCAGTACTGAGGGAGTGCTGCACTGTCAGAGGGTCAGTACTGAGGGAGTGCTGCACTGTCAGAGGGTCAGTACTGAGGGAGTGCTGCACTGTCAGAGGGTCAGTACTGAGGGAGTGCTGCACTGTCAGAGGGTCAGTACTGAGGGAGTGCTGCACTGTCAGAGGGTCAGTACTGAGGGAGTGCTGCACTGTCAGAGGGTCAGTACTGAGGGAGTGCTGCACTGTCAGAGGGTCAGTACTGAGGGAGTGCTGCACTGTCAGAGGGTCAGTACTGAGGGAGTGCTGCACTGTCAGAGGGTCAGTACTGAGGGAGTGCTGCACTGTCAGAGGGTCAGTACTGAGGGAGTGCTGCACTGTCAGAGGGTCAGTACTGAGGGAGTGCTGCACTGTCAGAGGGTCAGTACTGAGGGAGTGCTGCACTGTCAGAGGGTCAGTACTGAGGGAGTGCTGCACTGTCAGAGGGTCAGTACTGAGGGAGTGCTGCACTGTCAGAGGGTCAGTACTGAGGGAGTGCTGCACTGTCAGAGGGTCAGTACTGAGGGAGTGCTGCACTGTCAGAGGGTCAGTACTGAGGGAGTGCTGCACTGTCAGAGGGTCAGTACTGAGGGAGTGCTGCACTGTCAGAGGGTCAGTACTGAGGGAGTGCTGCACTGTCAGAGGGTCAGTACTGAGGGAGTGCTGCACTGTCAGAGGGTCAGTACTGAGGGAGTGCTGCACTGTCAGAGGGTCAGTACTGAGGGAGTGCTGCACTGTCAGAGGGTCAGTACTGAGGGAGTGCTGCACTGTCAGAGGGTCAGTACTGAGGGAGTGCTGCACTGTCAGAGGGTCAGTACTGAGGGAGTGCTGCACTGTCAGAGGGTCAGTACTGAGGGAGTGCTGCACTGTCAGAGGGTCAGTACTGAGGGAGTGCTGCACTGTCAGAGGGTCAGTACTGAGGGAGTGCTGCACTGTCAGAGGGTCAGTACTGAGGGAGTGCTGCACTGTCAGAGGGTCAGTACTGAGGGAGTGCTGCACTGTCAGAGGGTCAGTACTGAGGGAGTGCTGCACTGTCAGAGGGTCAGTACTGAGGGAGTGCTGCACTGTCAGAGGGTCAGTACTGAGGGAGTGCTGCACTGTCAGAGGGTCAGTACTGAGGGAGTGCTGCACTGTCAGAGGGTCAGTACTGAGGGAGTGCTGCACTGTCAGAGGGTCAGTACTGAGGGAGTGCTGCACTGTCAGAGGGTCAGTACTGAGGGAGTGCTGCACTGTCAGAGGGTCAGTACTGAGGGAGTGCTGCACTGTCAGAGGGTCAGTACTGAGGGAGTGCTGCACTGTCAGAGGGTCAGTACTGAGGGAGTGCTGCACTGTCAGAGGGTCAGTACTGAGGGAGTGCTGCACTGTCAGAGGGTCAGTACTGAGGGAGTGCTGCACTGTCAGAGGGTCAGTACTGAGGGAGTGCTGCACTGTCAGAGGGTCAGTACTGAGGGAGTGCTGCACTGTCAGAGGGTCAGTACTGAGGGAGTGCTGCACTGTCAGAGGGTCAGTACTGAGGGAGTGCTGCACTGTCAGAGGGTCAGTACTGAGGGAGTGCTGCACTGTCAGAGGGTCAGTACTGAGGGAGTGCTGCACTGTCAGAGGGTCAGTACTGAGGGAGTGCTGCACTGTCAGAGGGTCAGTACTGAGGGAGTGCTGCACTGTCAGAGGGTCAGTACTGAGGGAGTGCTGCACTGTCAGAGGGTCAGTACTGAGGGAGTGCTGCACTGTCAGAGGGTCAGTACTGAGGGAGTGCTGCACTGTCAGAGGGTCAGTACTGAGGGAGTGCTGCACTGTCAGAGGGTCAGTACTGAGGGAGTGCTGCACTGTCAGAGGGTCAGTACTGAGGGAGTGCTGCACTGTCAGAGGGTCAGTACTGAGGGAGTGCTGCACTGTCAGAGGGTCAGTACTGAGGGAGTGCTGCACTGTCAGAGGGTCAGTACTGAGGGAGTGCTGCACTGTCAGAGGGTCAGTACTGAGGGAGTGCTGCACTGTCAGAGGGTCAGTACTGAGGGAGTGCTGCACTGTCAGAGGGTCAGTACTGAGGGAGTGCTGCACTGTCAGAGGGTCAGTACTGAGGGAGTGCTGCACTGTCAGAGGGTCAGTACTGAGGGAGTGCTGCACTGTCAGAGGGTCAGTACTGAGGGAGTGCTGCACTGTCAGAGGGTCAGTACTGAGGGAGTGCTGCACTGTCAGAGGGTCAGTACTGAGGGAGTGCTGCACTGTCAGAGGGTCAGTACTGAGGGAGTGCTGCACTGTCAGAGGGTCAGTACTGAGGGAGTGCTGCACTGTCAGAGGGTCAGTACTGAGGGAGTGCTGCACTGTCAGAGGGTCAGTACTGAGGGAGTGCTGCACTGTCAGAGGGTCAGTACTGAGGGAGTGCTGCACTGTCAGAGGGTCAGTACTGAGGGAGTGCTGCACTGTCAGAGGGTCAGTACTGAGGGAGTGCTGCACTGTCAGAGGGTCAGTACTGAGGGAGTGCTGCACTGTCAGAGGGTCAGTACTGAGGGAGTGCTGCACTGTCAGAGGGTCAGTACTGAGGGAGTGCTGCACTGTCAGAGGGTCAGTACTGAGGGAGTGCTGCACTGTCAGAGGGTCAGTACTGAGGGAGTGCTGCACTGTCAGAGGGTCAGTACTGAGGGAGTGCTGCACTGTCAGAGGGTCAGTACTGAGGGAGTGCTGCACTGTCAGAGGGTCAGTACTGAGGGAGTGCTGCACTGTCAGAGGGTCAGTACTGAGGGAGTGCTGCACTGTCAGAGGGTCAGTACTGAGGGAGTGCTGCACTGTCAGAGGGTCAGTACTGAGGGAGTGCTGCACTGTCAGAGGGTCAGTACTGAGGGAGTGCTGCACTGTCAGAGGGTCAGTACTGAGGGAGTGCTGCACTGTCAGAGGGTCAGTACTGAGGGAGTGCTGCACTGTCAGAGGGTCAGTACTGAGGGAGTGCTGCACTGTCAGAGGGTCAGTACTGAGGGAGTGCTGCACTGTCAGAGGGTCAGTACTGAGGGAGTGCTGCACTGTCAGAGGGTCAGTACTGAGGGAGTGCTGCACTGTCAGAGGGTCAGTACTGAGGGAGTGCTGCACTGTCAGAGGGTCAGTACTGAGGGAGTGCTGCACTGTCAGAGGGTCAGTACTGAGGGAGTGCTGCACTGTCAGAGGGTCAGTACTGAGGGAGTGCTGCACTGTCAGAGGGTCAGTACTGAGGGAGTGCTGCACTGTCAGAGGGTCAGTACTGAGGGAGTGCTGCACTGTCAGAGGGTCAGTACTGAGGGAGTGCTGCACTGTCAGAGGGTCAGTACTGAGGGAGTGCTGCACTGTCAGAGGGTCAGTACTGAGGGAGTGCTGCACTGTCAGAGGGTCAGTACTGAGGGAGTGCTGCACTGTCAGAGGGTCAGTACTGAGGGAGTGCTGCACTGTCAGAGGGTCAGTACTGAGGGAGTGCTGCACTGTCAGAGGGTCAGTACTGAGGGAGTGCTGCACTGTCAGAGGGTCAGTACTGAGGGAGTGCTGCACTGTCAGAGGGTCAGTACTGAGGGAGTGCTGCACTGTCAGAGGGTCAGTACTGAGGGAGTGCTGCACTGTCAGAGGGTCAGTACTGAGGGAGTGCTGCACTGTCAGAGGGTCAGTACTGAGGGAGTGCTGCACTGTCAGAGGGTCAGTACTGAGGGAGTGCTGCACTGTCAGAGGGTCAGTACTGAGGGAGTGCTGCACTGTCAGAGGGTCAGTACTGAGGGAGTGCTGCACTGTCAGAGGGTCAGTACTGAGGGAGTGCTGCACTGTCAGAGGGTCAGTACTGAGGGAGTGCTGCACTGTCAGAGGGTCAGTACTGAGGGAGTGCTGCACTGTCAGAGGGTCAGTACTGAGGGAGTGCTGCACTGTCAGAGGGTCAGTACTGAGGGAGTGCTGCACTGTCAGAGGGTCAGTACTGAGGGAGTGCTGCACTGTCAGAGGGTCAGTACTGAGGGAGTGCTGCACTGTCAGAGGGTCAGTACTGAGGGAGTGCTGCACTGTCAGAGGGTCAGTACTGAGGGAGTGCTGCACTGTCAGAGGGTCAGTACTGAGGGAGTGCTGCACTGTCAGAGGGTCAGTACTGAGGGAGTGCTGCACTGTCAGAGGGTCAGTACTGAGGGAGTGCTGCACTGTCAGAGGGTCAGTACTGAGGGAGTGCTGCACTGTCAGAGGGTCAGTACTGAGGGAGTGCTGCACTGTCAGAGGGTCAGTACTGAGGGAGTGCTGCACTGTCAGAGGGTCAGTACTGAGGGAGTGCTGCACTGTCAGAGGGTCAGTACTGAGGGAGTGCTGCACTGTCAGAGGGTCAGTACTGAGGGAGTGCTGCACTGTCAGAGGGTCAGTACTGAGGGAGTGCTGCACTGTCAGAGGGTCAGTACTGAGGGAGTGCTGCACTGTCAGAGGGTCAGTACTGAGGGAGTGCTGCACTGTCAGAGGGTCAGTACTGAGGGAGTGCTGCACTGTCAGAGGGTCAGTACTGAGGGAGTGCTGCACTGTCAGAGGGTCAGTACTGAGGGAGTGCTGCACTGTCAGAGGGTCAGTACTGAGGGAGTGCTGCACTGTCAGAGGGTCAGTACTGAGGGAGTGCTGCACTGTCAGAGGGTCAGTACTGAGGGAGTGCTGCACTGTCAGAGGGTCAGTACTGAGGGAGTGCTGCACTGTCAGAGGGTCAGTACTGAGGGAGTGCTGCACTGTCAGAGGGTCAGTACTGAGGGAGTGCTGCACTGTCAGAGGGTCAGTACTGAGGGAGTGCTGCACTGTCAGAGGGTCAGTACTGAGGGAGTGCTGCACTGTCAGAGGGTCAGTACTGAGGGAGTGCTGCACTGTCAGAGGGTCAGTACTGAGGGAGTGCTGCACTGTCAGAGGGTCAGTACTGAGGGAGTGCTGCACTGTCAGAGGGTCAGTACTGAGGGAGTGCTGCACTGTCAGAGGGTCAGTACTGAGGGAGTGCTGCACTGTCAGAGGGTCAGTACTGAGGGAGTGCTGCACTGTCAGAGGGTCAGTACTGAGGGAGTGCTGCACTGTCAGAGGGTCAGTACTGAGGGAGTGCTGCACTGTCAGAGGGTCAGTACTGAGGGAGTGCTGCACTGTCAGAGGGTCAGTACTGAGGGAGTGCTGCACTGTCAGAGGGTCAGTACTGAGGGAGTGCTGCACTGTCAGAGGGTCAGTACTGAGGGAGTGCTGCACTGTCAGAGGGTCAGTACTGAGGGAGTGCTGCACTGTCAGAGGGTCAGTACTGAGGGAGTGCTGCACTGTCAGAGGGTCAGTACTGAGGGAGTGCTGCACTGTCAGAGGGTCAGTACTGAGGGAGTGCTGCACTGTCAGAGGGTCAGTACTGAGGGAGTGCTGCACTGTCAGAGGGTCAGTACTGAGGGAGTGCTGCACTGTCAGAGGGTCAGTACTGAGGGAGTGCTGCACTGTCAGAGGGTCAGTACTGAGGGAGTGCTGCACTGTCAGAGGGTCAGTACTGAGGGAGTGCTGCACTGTCAGAGGGTCAGTACTGAGGGAGTGCTGCACTGTCAGAGGGTCAGTACTGAGGGAGTGCTGCACTGTCAGAGGGTCAGTACTGAGGGAGTGCTGCACTGTCAGAGGGTCAGTACTGAGGGAGTGCTGCACTGTCAGAGGGTCAGTACTGAGGGAGTGCTGCACTGTCAGAGGGTCAGTACTGAGGGAGTGCTGCACTGTCAGAGGGTCAGTACTGAGGGAGTGCTGCACTGTCAGAGGGTCAGTACTGAGGGAGTGCTGCACTGTCAGAGGGTCAGTACTGAGGGAGTGCTGCACTGTCAGAGGGTCAGTACTGAGGGAGTGCTGCACTGTCAGAGGGTCAGTACTGAGGGAGTGCTGCACTGTCAGAGGGTCAGTACTGAGGGAGTGCTGCACTGTCAGAGGGTCAGTACTGAGGGAGTGCTGCACTGTCAGAGGGTCAGTACTGAGGGAGTGCTGCACTGTCAGAGGGTCAGTACTGAGGGAGTGCTGCACTGTCAGAGGGTCAGTACTGAGGGAGTGCTGCACTGTCAGAGGGTCAGTACTGAGGGAGTGCTGCACTGTCAGAGGGTCAGTACTGAGGGAGTGCTGCACTGTCAGAGGGTCAGTACTGAGGGAGTGCTGCACTGTCAGAGGGTCAGTACTGAGGGAGTGCTGCACTGTCAGAGGGTCAGTACTGAGGGAGTGCTGCACTGTCAGAGGGTCAGTACTGAGGGAGTGCTGCACTGTCAGAGGGTCAGTACTGAGGGAGTGCTGCACTGTCAGAGGGTCAGTACTGAGGGAGTGCTGCACTGTCAGAGGGTCAGTACTGAGGGAGTGCTGCACTGTCAGAGGGTCAGTACTGAGGGAGTGCTGCACTGTCAGAGGGTCAGTACTGAGGGAGTGCTGCACTGTCAGAGGGTCAGTACTGAGGGAGTGCTGCACTGTCAGAGGGTCAGTACTGAGGGAGTGCTGCACTGTCAGAGGGTCAGTACTGAGGGAGTGCTGCACTGTCAGAGGGTCAGTACTGAGGGAGTGCTGCACTGTCAGAGGGTCAGTACTGAGGGAGTGCTGCACTGTCAGAGGGTCAGTACTGAGGGAGTGCTGCACTGTCAGAGGGTCAGTACTGAGGGAGTGCTGCACTGTCAGAGGGTCAGTACTGAGGGAGTGCTGCACTGTCAGAGGGTCAGTACTGAGGGAGTGCTGCACTGTCAGAGGGTCAGTACTGAGGGAGTGCTGCACTGTCAGAGGGTCAGTACTGAGGGAGTGCTGCACTGTCAGAGGGTCAGTACTGAGGGAGTGCTGCACTGTCAGAGGGTCAGTACTGAGGGAGTGCTGCACTGTCAGAGGGTCAGTACTGAGGGAGTGCTGCACTGTCAGAGGGTCAGTACTGAGGGAGTGCTGCACTGTCAGAGGGTCAGTACTGAGGGAGTGCTGCACTGTCAGAGGGTCAGTACTGAGGGAGTGCTGCACTGTCAGAGGGTCAGTACTGAGGGAGTGCTGCACTGTCAGAGGGTCAGTACTGAGGGAGTGCTGCACTGTCAGAGGGTCAGTACTGAGGGAGTGCTGCACTGTCAGAGGGTCAGTACTGAGGGAGTGCTGCACTGTCAGAGGGTCAGTACTGAGGGAGTGCTGCACTGTCAGAGGGTCAGTACTGAGGGAGTGCTGCACTGTCAGAGGGTCAGTACTGAGGGAGTGCTGCACTGTCAGAGGGTCAGTACTGAGGGAGTGCTGCACTGTCAGAGGGTCAGTACTGAGGGAGTGCTGCACTGTCAGAGGGTCAGTACTGAGGGAGTGCTGCACTGTCAGAGGGTCAGTACTGAGGGAGTGCTGCACTGTCAGAGGGTCAGTACTGAGGGAGTGCTGCACTGTCAGAGGGTCAGTACTGAGGGAGTGCTGCACTGTCAGAGGGTCAGTACTGAGGGAGTGCTGCACTGTCAGAGGGTCAGTACTGAGGGAGTGCTGCACTGTCAGAGGGTCAGTACTGAGGGAGTGCTGCACTGTCAGAGGGTCAGTACTGAGGGAGTGCTGCACTGTCAGAGGGTCAGTACTGAGGGAGTGCTGCACTGTCAGAGGGTCAGTACTGAGGGAGTGCTGCACTGTCAGAGGGTCAGTACTGAGGGAGTGCTGCACTGTCAGAGGGTCAGTACTGAGGGAGTGCTGCACTGTCAGAGGGTCAGTACTGAGGGAGTGCTGCACTGTCAGAGGGTCAGTACTGAGGGAGTGCTGCACTGTCAGAGGGTCAGTACTGAGGGAGTGCTGCACTGTCAGAGGGTCAGTACTGAGGGAGTGCTGCACTGTCAGAGGGTCAGTACTGAGGGAGTGCTGCACTGTCAGAGGGTCAGTACTGAGGGAGTGCTGCACTGTCAGAGGGTCAGTACTGAGGGAGTGCTGCACTGTCAGAGGGTCAGTACTGAGGGAGTGCTGCACTGTCAGAGGGTCAGTACTGAGGGAGTGCTGCACTGTCAGAGGGTCAGTACTGAGGGAGTGCTGCACTGTCAGAGGGTCAGTACTGAGGGAGTGCTGCACTGTCAGAGGGTCAGTACTGAGGGAGTGCTGCACTGTCAGAGGGTCAGTACTGAGGGAGTGCTGCACTGTCAGAGGGTCAGTACTGAGGGAGTGCTGCACTGTCAGAGGGTCAGTACTGAGGGAGTGCTGCACTGTCAGAGGGTCAGTACTGAGGGAGTGCTGCACTGTCAGAGGGTCAGTACTGAGGGAGTGCTGCACTGTCAGAGGGTCAGTACTGAGGGAGTGCTGCACTGTCAGAGGGTCAGTACTGAGGGAGTGCTGCACTGTCAGAGGGTCAGTACTGAGGGAGTGCTGCACTGTCAGAGGGTCAGTACTGAGGGAGTGCTGCACTGTCAGAGGGTCAGTACTGAGGGAGTGCTGCACTGTCAGAGGGTCAGTACTGAGGGAGTGCTGCACTGTCAGAGGGTCAGTACTGAGGGAGTGCTGCACTGTCAGAGGGTCAGTACTGAGGGAGTGCTGCACTGTCAGAGGGTCAGTACTGAGGGAGTGCTGCACTGTCAGAGGGTCAGTACTGAGGGAGTGCTGCACTGTCAGAGGGTCAGTACTGAGGGAGTGCTGCACTGTCAGAGGGTCAGTACTGAGGGAGTGCTGCACTGTCAGAGGGTCAGTACTGAGGGAGTGCTGCACTGTCAGAGGGTCAGTACTGAGGGAGTGCTGCACTGTCAGAGGGTCAGTACTGAGGGAGTGCTGCACTGTCAGAGGGTCAGTACTGAGGGAGTGCTGCACTGTCAGAGGGTCAGTACTGAGGGAGTGCTGCACTGTCAGAGGGTCAGTACTGAGGGAGTGCTGCACTGTCAGAGGGTCAGTACTGAGGGAGTGCTGCACTGTCAGAGGGTCAGTACTGAGGGAGTGCTGCACTGTCAGAGGGTCAGTACTGAGGGAGTGCTGCACTGTCAGAGGGTCAGTACTGAGGGAGTGCTGCACTGTCAGAGGGTCAGTACTGAGGGAGTGCTGCACTGTCAGAGGGTCAGTACTGAGGGAGTGCTGCACTGTCAGAGGGTCAGTACTGAGGGAGTGCTGCACTGTCAGAGGGTCAGTACTGAGGGAGTGCTGCACTGTCAGAGGGTCAGTACTGAGGGAGTGCTGCACTGTCAGAGGGTCAGTACTGAGGGAGTGCTGCACTGTCAGAGGGTCAGTACTGAGGGAGTGCTGCACTGTCAGAGGGTCAGTACTGAGGGAGTGCTGCACTGTCAGAGGGTCAGTACTGAGGGAGTGCTGCACTGTCAGAGGGTCAGTACTGAGGGAGTGCTGCACTGTCAGAGGGTCAGTACTGAGGGAGTGCTGCACTGTCAGAGGGTCAGTACTGAGGGAGTGCTGCACTGTCAGAGGGTCAGTACTGAGGGAGTGCTGCACTGTCAGAGGGTCAGTACTGAGGGAGTGCTGCACTGTCAGAGGGTCAGTACTGAGGGAGTGCTGCACTGTCAGAGGGTCAGTACTGAGGGAGTGCTGCACTGTCAGAGGGTCAGTACTGAGGGAGTGCTGCACTGTCAGAGGGTCAGTACTGAGGGAGTGCTGCACTGTCAGAGGGTCAGTACTGAGGGAGTGCTGCACTGTCAGAGGGTCAGTACTGAGGGAGTGCTGCACTGTCAGAGGGTCAGTACTGAGGGAGTGCTGCACTGTCAGAGGGTCAGTACTGAGGGAGTGCTGCACTGTCAGAGGGTCAGTACTGAGGGAGTGCTGCACTGTCAGAGGGTCAGTACTGAGGGAGTGCTGCACTGTCAGAGGGTCAGTACTGAGGGAGTGCTGCACTGTCAGAGGGTCAGTACTGAGGGAGTGCTGCACTGTCAGAGGGTCAGTACTGAGGGAGTGCTGCACTGTCAGAGGGTCAGTACTGAGGGAGTGCTGCACTGTCAGAGGGTCAGTACTGAGGGAGTGCTGCACTGTCAGAGGGTCAGTACTGAGGGAGTGCTGCACTGTCAGAGGGTCAGTACTGAGGGAGTGCTGCACTGTCAGAGGGTCAGTACTGAGGGAGTGCTGCACTGTCAGAGGGTCAGTACTGAGGGAGTGCTGCACTGTCAGAGGGTCAGTACTGAGGGAGTGCTGCACTGT
The DNA here is from genome assembly GCF_017639515.1 of Carcharodon carcharias. Taxonomy (NCBI): domain Eukaryota; kingdom Metazoa; phylum Chordata; class Chondrichthyes; order Lamniformes; family Lamnidae; genus Carcharodon; species Carcharodon carcharias. The sequence continues at coordinate 24,397 of NW_024470540.1, read as the reverse complement.
CAGAGGGTCAGTACTGAGGGAGTGCTGCACTGTCAGAGGGTCAGTACTGAGGGAGTGCTGCACTGTCAGAGGGTCAGTACTGAGGGAGTGCTGCACTGTCAGAGGGTCAGTACTGAGGGAGTGCTGCACTGTCAGAGGGTCAGTACTGAGGGAGTGCTGCACTGTCAGAGGGTCAGTACTGAGGGAGTGCTGCACTGTCAGAGGGTCAGTACTGAGGGAGTGCTGCACTGTCAGAGGGTCAGTACTGAGGGAGTGCTGCACTGTCAGAGGGTCAGTACTGAGGGAGTGCTGCACTGTCAGAGGGTCAGTACTGAGGGAGTGCTGCACTGTCAGAGGGTCAGTACTGAGGGAGTGCTGCACTGTCAGAGGGTCAGTACTGAGGGAGTGCTGCACTGTCAGAGGGTCAGTACTGAGGGAGTGCTGCACTGTCAGAGGGTCAGTACTGAGGGAGTGCTGCACTGTCAGAGGGTCAGTACTGAGGGAGTGCTGCACTGTCAGAGGGTCAGTACTGAGGGAGTGCTGCACTGTCAGAGGGTCAGTACTGAGGGAGTGCTGCACTGTCAGAGGGTCAGTACTGAGGGAGTGCTGCACTGTCAGAGGGTCAGTACTGAGGGAGTGCTGCACTGTCAGAGGGTCAGTACTGAGGGAGTGCTGCACTGTCAGAGGGTCAGTACTGAGGGAGTGCTGCACTGTCAGAGGGTCAGTACTGAGGGAGTGCTGCACTGTCAGAGGGTCAGTACTGAGGGAGTGCTGCACTGTCAGAGGGTCAGTACTGAGGGAGTGCTGCACTGTCAGAGGGTCAGTACTGAGGGAGTGCTGCACTGTCAGAGGGTCAGTACTGAGGGAGTGCTGCACTGTCAGAGGGTCAGTACTGAGGGAGTGCTGCACTGTCAGAGGGTCAGTACTGAGGGAGTGCTGCACTGTCAGAGGGTCAGTACTGAGGGAGTGCTGCACTGTCAGAGGGTCAGTACTGAGGGAGTGCTGCACTGTCAGAGGGTCAGTACTGAGGGAGTGCTGCACTGTCAGAGGGTCAGTACTGAGGGAGTGCTGCACTGTCAGAGGGTCAGTACTGAGGGAGTGCTGCACTGTCAGAGGGTCAGTACTGAGGGAGTGCTGCACTGTCAGAGGGTCAGTACTGAGGGAGTGCTGCACTGTCAGAGGGTCAGTACTGAGGGAGTGCTGCACTGTCAGAGGGTCAGTACTGAGGGAGTGCTGCACTGTCAGAGGGTCAGTACTGAGGGAGTGCTGCACTGTCAGAGGGTCAGTACTGAGGGAGTGCTGCACTGTCAGAGGGTCAGTACTGAGGGAGTGCTGCACTGTCAGAGGGTCAGTACTGAGGGAGTGCTGCACTGTCAGAGGGTCAGTACTGAGGGAGTGCTGCACTGTCAGAGGGTCAGTACTGAGGGAGTGCTGCACTGTCAGAGGGTCAGTACTGAGGGAGTGCTGCACTGTCAGAGGGTCAGTACTGAGGGAGTGCTGCACTGTCAGAGGGTCAGTACTGAGGGAGTGCTGCACTGTCAGAGGGTCAGTACTGAGGGAGTGCTGCACTGTCAGAGGGTCAGTACTGAGGGAGTGCTGCACTGTCAGAGGGTCAGTACTGAGGGAGTGCTGCACTGTCAGAGGGTCAGTACTGAGGGAGTGCTGCACTGTCAGAGGGTCAGTACTGAGGGAGTGCTGCACTGTCAGAGGGTCAGTACTGAGGGAGTGCTGCACTGTCAGAGGGTCAGTACTGAGGGAGTGCTGCACTGTCAGAGGGTCAGTACTGAGGGAGTGCTGCACTGTCAGAGGGTCAGTACTGAGGGAGTGCTGCACTGTCAGAGGGTCAGTACTGAGGGAGTGCTGCACTGTCAGAGGGTCAGTACTGAGGGAGTGCTGCACTGTCAGAGGGTCAGTACTGAGGGAGTGCTGCACTGTCAGAGGGTCAGTACTGAGGGAGTGCTGCACTGTCAGAGGGTCAGTACTGAGGGAGTGCTGCACTGTCAGAGGGTCAGTACTGAGGGAGTGCTGCACTGTCAGAGGGTCAGTACTGAGGGAGTGCTGCACTGTCAGAGGGTCAGTACTGAGGGAGTGCTGCACTGTCAGAGGGTCAGTACTGAGGGAGTGCTGCACTGTCAGAGGGTCAGTACTGAGGGAGTGCTGCACTGTCAGAGGGTCAGTACTGAGGGAGTGCTGCACTGTCAGAGGGTCAGTACTGAGGGAGTGCTGCACTGTCAGAGGGTCAGTACTGAGGGAGTGCTGCACTGTCAGAGGGTCAGTACTGAGGGAGTGCTGCACTGTCAGAGGGTCAGTACTGAGGGAGTGCTGCACTGTCAGAGGGTCAGTACTGAGGGAGTGCTGCACTGTCAGAGGGTCAGTACTGAGGGAGTGCTGCACTGTCAGAGGGTCAGTACTGAGGGAGTGCTGCACTGTCAGAGGGTCAGTACTGAGGGAGTGCTGCACTGTCAGAGGGTCAGTACTGAGGGAGTGCTGCACTGTCAGAGGGTCAGTACTGAGGGAGTGCTGCACTGTCAGAGGGTCAGTACTGAGGGAGTGCTGCACTGTCAGAGGGTCAGTACTGAGGGAGTGCTGCACTGTCAGAGGGTCAGTACTGAGGGAGTGCTGCACTGTCAGAGGGTCAGTACTGAGGGAGTGCTGCACTGTCAGAGGGTCAGTACTGAGGGAGTGCTGCACTGTCAGAGGGTCAGTACTGAGGGAGTGCTGCACTGTCAGAGGGTCAGTACTGAGGGAGTGCTGCACTGTCAGAGGGTCAGTACTGAGGGAGTGCTGCACTGTCAGAGGGTCAGTACTGAGGGAGTGCTGCACTGTCAGAGGGTCAGTACTGAGGGAGTGCTGCACTGTCAGAGGGTCAGTACTGAGGGAGTGCTGCACTGTCAGAGGGTCAGTACTGAGGGAGTGCTGCACTGTCAGAGGGTCAGTACTGAGGGAGTGCTGCACTGTCAGAGGGTCAGTACTGAGGGAGTGCTGCACTGTCAGAGGGTCAGTACTGAGGGAGTGCTGCACTGTCAGAGGGTCAGTACTGAGGGAGTGCTGCACTGTCAGAGGGTCAGTACTGAGGGAGTGCTGCACTGTCAGAGGGTCAGTACTGAGGGAGTGCTGCACTGTCAGAGGGTCAGTACTGAGGGAGTGCTGCACTGTCAGAGGGTCAGTACTGAGGGAGTGCTGCACTGTCAGAGGGTCAGTACTGAGGGAGTGCTGCACTGTCAGAGGGTCAGTACTGAGGGAGTGCTGCACTGTCAGAGGGTCAGTACTGAGGGAGTGCTGCACTGTCAGAGGGTCAGTACTGAGGGAGTGCTGCACTGTCAGAGGGTCAGTACTGAGGGAGTGCTGCACTGTCAGAGGGTCAGTACTGAGGGAGTGCTGCACTGTCAGAGGGTCAGTACTGAGGGAGTGCTGCACTGTCAGAGGGTCAGTACTGAGGGAGTGCTGCACTGTCAGAGGGTCAGTACTGAGGGAGTGCTGCACTGTCAGAGGGTCAGTACTGAGGGAGTGCTGCACTGTCAGAGGGTCAGTACTGAGGGAGTGCTGCACTGTCAGAGGGTCAGTACTGAGGGAGTGCTGCACTGTCAGAGGGTCAGTACTGAGGGAGTGCTGCACTGTCAGAGGGTCAGTACTGAGGGAGTGCTGCACTGTCAGAGGGTCAGTACTGAGGGAGTGCTGCACTGTCAGAGGGTCAGTACTGAGGGAGTGCTGCACTGTCAGAGGGTCAGTACTGAGGGAGTGCTGCACTGTCAGAGGGTCAGTACTGAGGGAGTGCTGCACTGTCAGAGGGTCAGTACTGAGGGAGTGCTGCACTGTCAGAGGGTCAGTACTGAGGGAGTGCTGCACTGTCAGAGGGTCAGTACTGAGGGAGTGCTGCACTGTCAGAGGGTCAGTACTGAGGGAGTGCTGCACTGTCAGAGGGTCAGTACTGAGGGAGTGCTGCACTGTCAGAGGGTCAGTACTGAGGGAGTGCTGCACTGTCAGAGGGTCAGTACTGAGGGAGTGCTGCACTGTCAGAGGGTCAGTACTGAGGGAGTGCTGCACTGTCAGAGGGTCAGTACTGAGGGAGTGCTGCACTGTCAGAGGGTCAGTACTGAGGGAGTGCTGCACTGTCAGAGGGTCAGTACTGAGGGAGTGCTGCACTGTCAGAGGGTCAGTACTGAGGGAGTGCTGCACTGTCAGAGGGTCAGTACTGAGGGAGTGCTGCACTGTCAGAGGGTCAGTACTGAGGGAGTGCTGCACTGTCAGAGGGTCAGTACTGAGGGAGTGCTGCACTGTCAGAGGGTCAGTACTGAGGGAGTGCTGCACTGTCAGAGGGTCAGTACTGAGGGAGTGCTGCACTGTCAGAGGGTCAGTACTGAGGGAGTGCTGCACTGTCAGAGGGTCAGTACTGAGGGAGTGCTGCACTGTCAGAGGGTCAGTACTGAGGGAGTGCTGCACTGTCAGAGGGTCAGTACTGAGGGAGTGCTGCACTGTCAGAGGGTCAGTACTGAGGGAGTGCTGCACTGTCAGAGGTCAGTACTGAGGGAGTGCTGCACTGTCAGAGGGTCAGTACTGAGGGAGTGCTGCACTGTCAGAGGGTCAGTACTGAGGGAGTGCTGCACTGTCAGAGGGTCAGTACTGAGGGAGTGCTGCACTGTCAGAGGGTCAGTACTGAGGGAGTGCTGCACTGTCAGAGGGTCAGTACTGAGGGAGTGCTGCACTGTCAGAGGGTCAGTACTGAGGGAGTGCTGCACTGTCAGAGGGTCAGTACTGAGGGAGTGCTGCACTGTCAGAGGGTCAGTACTGAGGGAGTGCTGCACTGTCAGAGGGTCAGTACTGAGGGAGTGCTGCACTGTCAGAGGGTCAGTACTGAGGGAGTGCTGCACTGTCAGAGGGTCAGTACTGAGGGAGTGCTGCACTGTCAGAGGGTCAGTACTGAGGGAGTGCTGCACTGTCAGAGGGTCAGTACTGAGGGAGTGCTGCACTGTCAGAGGGTCAGTACTGAGGGAGTGCTGCACTGTCAGAGGGTCAGTACTGAGGGAGTGCTGCACTGTCAGAGGGTCAGTACTGAGGGAGTGCTGCACTGTCAGAGGGTCAGTACTGAGGGAGTGCTGCACTGTCAGAGGGTCAGTACTGAGGGAGTGCTGCACTGTCAGAGGGTCAGTACTGAGGGAGTGCTGCACTGTCAGAGGGTCAGTACTGAGGGAGTGCTGCACTGTCAGAGGGTCAGTACTGAGGGAGTGCTGCACTGTCAGAGGGTCAGTACTGAGGGAGTGCTGCACTGTCAGAGGGTCAGTACTGAGGGAGTGCTGCACTGTCAGAGGGTCAGTACTGAGGGAGTGCTGCACTGTCAGAGGGTCAGTACTGAGGGAGTGCTGCACTGTCAGAGGGTCAGTACTGAGGGAGTGCTGCACTGTCAGAGGGTCAGTACTGAGGGAGTGCTGCACTGTCAGAGGGTCAGTACTGAGGGAGTGCTGCACTGTCAGAGGGTCAGTACTGAGGGAGTGCTGCACTGTCAGAGGGTCAGTACTGAGGGAGTGCTGCACTGTCAGAGGGTCAGTACTGAGGGAGTGCTGCACTGTCAGAGGGTCAGTACTGAGGGAGTGCTGCACTGTCAGAGGGTCAGTACTGAGGGAGTGCTGCACTGTCAGAGGGTCAGTACTGAGGGAGTGCTGCTCTGTCAGAGGGTCAGTAGTGAGGGAGTGCTGCACTGTCAGAGGGTCAGTACAGAGGGAGCGCTGCACTATCGAAGCGTCAGTCCTGAGAGGGTCCTGCACTGTCAGAGGGTCAGTACTGAGGGAGTGCTGCCGGTCAGAAAGTCAGTTCTGAGGGAGTGCTGCACTGTCGGGGAGTCAGTCCTGAGGGAGTGCAGCAGTGTCAGAGAGATCAGTACTGGGGGAGTGCTGCACTGGTCAGAGGTCAGTACTGAGGGATGCTGCACTGTCAGAGGGTCAGTACTGAGGGAGTGCTGCACTGTCAGAGGGTCAGTACTGAGGGAGTGCTGCACTGTCAGAGGGTCAGTACTGAGGGAGTGCTGCACTGTCAGAGGGTCAGTACTGAGGGAGTGCTGCACTGTCAGAGGGTCAGTACTGAGGGAGTGCTGCACTGTCAGAGGGTCAGTACTGAGGGAGTGCTGCACTGTCAGAGGGTCAGTACTGAGGGAGTGCTGCACTGTCAGAGGGTCAGTACTGAGGGAGTGCTGCACTGTCAGAGGGTCAGTACTGAGGGAGTGCTGCACTGTCAGAGGGTCAGTACTGAGGGAGTGCTGCACTGTCAGAGGGTCAGTACTGAGGGAGTGCTGCACTGTCAGAGGGTCAGTACTGAGGGAGTGCTGCACTGTCAGAGGGTCAGTACTGAGGGAGTGCTTGACTGTCAGAGGGTCAGTGCTGAGGGAGTGCTGCGCTGTCACTGGGTCGGTACTGAGGGAGTGCTGCACTGTCAGAGGTTCGTACTGAGGGAGTGCTTCACTGTCAGGAGGGTCAGTACTGAGGAGTGCTGCACTGTCAGAGGGTCAGTACTGAGGGAGTGCTTCGCTTTAGAGGAGTGAGTACTGAGGCAGTGCTGCTCTGTCAGGGTCAGTACTGAGGGAGTGCGCAAACTGATCAGAGGGTCAGTACTGAGGAGAGCGCTGCACTGTCAGAGGGATCAGTACTGAGGGAGTGCTGCACTTTAAGAGGGTCAGTACTGAGGGAGTGCTGCACTGTCAGAGGGTCAGTACTGAGGGAGTCCTGCACTGACAGAGGGTCAGATACTGAGGAGTGCTGCACTGTCAGAGGGTCAGTACTGAGGGAGTGCTTGCACTGGCGGAGGGTCAGTACTGAGGGAGTGCTGCACTGTCAGAAGGTCAGTACTGAGGGAGTGCTGCACTGTCAGGGGGTCAGTAATGAGGGAATGCTGCACTGTCCAGAGGGTCAGTACTGAGGGAGTGCTGCACTGTCAGAGGGTCAGTACTGAGGGAGTGCTGCACTGTCAGAGGGTCAGTACTGAGGGAGTGCTGCACTGTCAGAGGGTCAGTACTGAGGGAGTGCTGCACTGTCAGAGGGTCAGTACTGAGGGAGTGCTGCACTGTCAGAGGGTCAGTACTGAGGGAGTGCTGCACTGTCAGAGGGTCAGTACTGAGGGAGTGCTGCACTGTCAGAGGGTCAGTACTGAGGGAGTGCTGCACTGTCAGAGGGTCAGTACTGAGGGAGTGCTGCACTGTCAGAGGGTCAGTACTGAGGGAGTGCTGCACTGTCAGAGGGTCAGTACTGAGGGAGTGCTGCACTGTCAGAGGGTCAGTACTGAGGGAGTGCTGCACTGTCAGAGGGTCAGTACTGAGGGAGTGCTGCACTGTCAGAGGGTCAGTACTGAGGGAGTGCTGCACTGTCAGAGGGTCAGTACTGAGGGAGTGCTGCACTGTCAGAGGGTCAGTACTGAGGGAGTGCTGCACTGTCAGAGGGTCAGTACTGAGGATTGCTGCAAGTTAGAGGGTCATTACTGAGGGAGTGCTGCACTGTCAGGAGGGTCAGTAATGAGGGAGTGCTGCACTGTCAGAGGGCTCAGTACTGAGGGAGTGCCTGCACTGGTCGGAGGGTCAGTACTGAGGGAAGTGCTGCACTGTCAGAGGGTCAGCACTGAGGGAGTGCTGCACAGTCAGAGGGTCAGTACTGTGAGGAGTGCTGCGCTGTCAGAGGGCTCAGTACTGAGGGAGTGTTGCACTGTCAGAGGGTCAGTAATGAGGGAGTGCTGCACTGTCGGATGGTCAGTACTGAGGGAGTGCTGCACTGTCGAGGGTCAGTACTGAGGGAGTGCCTGCACTGTCAGAGGGTCAGTACTGAGGGAGTGCTGCACTGTCAGAGGTCAGTACTGAGGGAGTGCTGCACTGTCAGAGGTGTCAGTACTGAGGAGTGGCTGCACTTCAGAGGGGTCAGTATGAGGAGTGCGCACTGTCAGAGGTCAGTACTGAGGCAGTGCTACACTGTCAGAGGGTCAGTACTGAGGGAGTGCTGCACTGTCAGAGGGTCAGGACTGAGGGAGTGCTGCACTGTCAGAGGGTCAGTACTGTGGGAGTGCTGCACTGTCAGAGGGTCAGTACTTTGGGTGTGCTGCACTGTCAGAGGGTCAGTACTGAGGGAGCTGCAATGTCAGAGGGTCAGTACTGAGGGAGTGCTGCACTGTCAGAGGGTCAGTACTGAGGGAGTGCTGCACTGTCAGAGGCTCAGCAGAGGGAGAGATGCACTGTCAGAGGGTCAGTACTGAGGGAATGGTGCACTGTCAGAGGGTCAGTACTGAGGGAGTGCTGCACTGTCAGAGGGTCAGTACAGAGGGAGTGCTGCACTGTCAGAGGGTCAGTACTGAGGGAGTGCTGCACTGACAGAGGGTCAGTACTGAGGGTGTGCTGCACTGTCAGAGAGTCAGTACTGAGGGAGTGTTGCACTGTGGTGGGATCAGTACTGAGGGAGTGCTGCACTATCAGAGGTTCGGTACTGAGTGAGTGCTGCACTGTCAGTGGGTCAGTACTGAGGGAGTGCTGCACTGTCAGTGGGTCAGTACTGAGGGAGTGCCGCACAGTCACAGGTTCAGTACTGAGGGAGTGCTGCACTATGGAAGGGTCAGTACTGAGGGAGTGCTGCACTGTCGGAGGGTCAGTACTGAGGGAGTGCTGCACTCTCAGAGGGTCAGTACTGAGGGAGTGCCTCACTGTAGAAGGGTCAGTACTGAGAGAGTGCTACACTGTCAGAGGGTCAGTACTGAGGGAGTGCTGCACTGTCAGAGCGTCAGCACTGAGTGAGTGTTGCACTGTCAGTGGGTCAGTACTGATGGAGTGCTGCACTGTCAGATGTTCAGTACTGAGTGAGTGTTGCACTGTCAGAGGGTCAGGACTGAGGGAGTGCTGCACTGTCAGAGGGTCAGTACTTGGGTGTGCTGCATTGTCAGAAGTTCAGTACTGAGGGAGTGCTGCACTGTCAGAGGGTCAGTAATGAGGGAGTGCTGCACTGTCTGAGGGTCAGTACTGAGTGAGTGCTGCACTGTCAGAGGGTCAGTACTGAGGGAGTGCTGCACTGTCAGAGGGTCAATACTGAGGAGAACGCTGCATTGCCAGAGGGTCAGTACTGAGGGAGTGCTGCACTGTCAGAGGGTCAGTACTGAGGGAACACTGCATTATCAGAGGGTCAGACTGATTGAGTGTTGCGCTGTCAGAGGGTCAGTACTGTGGGAGTGCTGCAGTGTCAGAGGGTCAGTACTTAGGGTGTGCTGCACTGTCAGAGGGTCAGTACTGAGGGAGTGCTACCCATTCAGAGGGTCAGTACTGAGGGAGTGCTGCACTGTCAGAGGGTCAGTACTGATGGAGTGCTGCACTGTCAGAGGGTCAGTACTGATGGAGTGCTGCACTGTCAGATGTTCAGTACTGAGTGAGTGTTGCACTGTCAGAGGGTCAGTACTGTGGGAGTGCTGCACTGTCAGAGGGTCAGTACTTTGGGTGTGCTGCATTGTCAGAAGTTCAGTACTGAGGGAGTGCTGCACTGTCAGAGGGTCAGTACTGAGGGAGTGCTGCCTTATGAGAAGGTCAGTACTGAGGGAGTGCTGCACTGTCAGAGGGTCAGTACTGTGGGAGTGCTGCACTGTCAGAGGGTTAGTACTGAAGGAGTGCTGCACTGTCAGAGGGTCAGTACTGAGGGAGTGCTGCAATGTCAGATGGTCAGTACTGAGGGAGTGCTGCACTGTCAGAGGGTCAGTACTGAGGGAGTGCTGCACTGTCAGAGGGTCAGTACTGAGGGAGTGCTGCACTGTCAGAGGGTCCTTACTGAGGGAGTGCTGCACTGTCAGAGGTTCAGTACTGAGGGAGTGCTGCACTGTCAGAGTTTCAGTACTGAGGGAGTGCTGCACTGTCAGTGGGTCAGTAATGAGGGAGTGCTGCACTGTCAGAGGGTCAGTACTGAGGGAGTGCTGCACTGTCAGAGGGTCAGTACTGAGGGAGTGCTGCACTGTCAGAGGGTCAGTACTGAGGGAGTGCTGCACTGTCAGAGGGTCAGTACTTTGGGTGTGCTGCACTGTCAGAAGTCAGTACTGAGGGAGTGCTGCACTGTCAGAGGCTCAGTACTGAGGGAGTGCTGCACTTTCAGAGGGTCAGTACTGAGGGAGTGCTGCACTGTCAGAGGGTCACTACTGTGAGAGTGCTGCACTGTCAGAGGGTCAGTACTGAGGGAGTGCTGCAATGTCAGAGGGTCAGTACTGAGGGAGTGCTGCACTGTCGGAGGGTCAGTACTGAGGGTGTGCTGCACTGTCAGAGGGTCAGTACTGAGGGAGTGCTGCACTGTCAGAGGGTCAGTACTGAGGGATTGCTGCACTGTCAGAGGGTCAGTACTGAGGGAGTGCTGCACTGTCTGAGGGTCAGTACTGAGGGAGTGCTGCACTGTCAGAGGGTCAGTACTGAGGGAGTGCTGCACTGTCAGAGGGTCAGTACTGAGGGAACGCTGCACTGTCAGAGGGTCAGTACTGAGGGAGTGCTGCACTGTCAGAGGGTCAGTACTGAGTGAGTGTTGCACTGTCAGAGGGTCAGTACTGTGGGAGTGCTGCACTGTCAGAGGGTCAGTACTGAGGGTGTGCTGCACTGTCAGAAGTCAGTACTGAGGGAGTGCTGCGCTGTCAGAGGGTCAGTACTGAGGGAGTGCTGCACTGTCAGAGGGTCAGTACTGTGGGAGTGCTGCACTGTCAGAGGGTCAGTACTGAGGGTGTGCTGCACTGTCTGATGAACAGTACTCAGGGTGTGCTGCACTGTCAGATGGTCAGTACTGAGGGATTGCTGCACTGTCAGAGGGTCAGTACTGAGGGAGTGCTGCACTGTCAGAGGGTCAGTACTGAGGGAGCACTGCACTGTCTGAGGGTCAGTACTGAGTGAGTGCTGCACTGTCAGAGGGTCAGTACTGAGGGAGTGCTGCACTGTCAGAGGGTCAGTACTGAGGGAGTGCTGCCCTGTCGGAGGGTCAGTACTGAGGGAGTGCTGCACTGTCAGAGGGTCAGTACTGAGGGTGTGCTGCAATGTTAGATGGTCTGTACTGAGGGAGAGCTGCACTCTCAGAGGGTCAGTAATGAGGGAGTGCTGCACTGTCAGAGAGTCAGTACTGAGTGAGTGCTGCACTGTCAGAGGGTCAGTACTGAGGGAGTGCTGCACTGTCAGAGGGTCAGTACTGAGGGAACGCTGCATTGTCAGAGGGTCAGTACTGAGGGAGTGCTGCCTTATGAGAAGGTCAGTACTAAGGGAGTGCTGCATTGTCAGAGGGTCAGTACTGAGGGAGTGCTGCACTGTCAGAGGGTCAGTACTGAGGGAGTGCTGCACTGTCAGAGGGTCAGTACTCAGGGTGTGCTGCACTGTCAGATGGTCAGTACTGAGGGAGTGCTGCACTGTCAGAGGGTCAGTACTGAGGGAGTGCTGCACTGACAGAGGGTCAGTACTGAGGGAGTGCTGCACTGTCTGAGGGTCAGTACTGAGGGAGTGCTGCACTTTCAGAGGGTCAGTACTGAGCGAGTGCTGCACTTCAGAGGTTCAGTACTGAGGAAGCGCTGCACTGTCAGAGGGTCAGTAATGAGGGATTGCTGCACTGTCAGAGGGTCAGTACTGAGGGAGTGCTGCACTGTCAGAGGGTCAGTACTGAGGGAGTGCTGCACTGTCGGAGGGTCAGTACTGAGGGAGTGCTGCACTGTCAGAGGGTCAGTACTGAGGGAGTGCTGCACTGTCAGAGGTTCAGTACTGTGAGAGTGCTGCACTGTCAGAGGGTCAGTACTGGGGGAGTGCTGCAATGTCAGAGGGTCAGTACTGAGGGAGTGCTGCACTGTCGGAGGGTCAGTACTGAGGGTGTGCTGCAATGTCAGATGGTCAGTACTGAGGGAGTGCTGCACTGTCAGAAGGTCAGTAGTGAGGGAGTGCTGCACTGTCAGAGGGTCAGTACTGAGGGAGTGCTGCACTGTCTGAGGGTCAGTACTGAGTGAGTGCTGCACTGTCAGAGGGTCAGTACTGAGGGAGTGCTGCACTGTCAGAGGGTCAGTACTGAGGGAGTGCTGCACTGTCAGAGGGTCAATACTGAGGGAGTGCTGCCTTATGAGAAGGTCAGTACTAAGGGAGTGCTGCACTGCCAGAGGGTCAGTACTCAGGGTTTGCTGCAATGTTAGATGGTCTGTACTGAGGCAGTGCTGTACTGTCAGAGGGTCAGTAATGAGGGAGTGCTGCACTGTCAGAGGCTCAGTGCTGAGGGAATGCTGCACTGTCAGAGGGTCAGTACTGAGGGCATGTTGCACTGTCAGAGGGTCAGCACTGAGGGAGTGCTGCACAGTCAGAGGGTCAGTAGTGTGGGAGTGCTGCACTGTCAGAGGCTCAGTACTGAGGGAGTGCTGCACTGTCAGAGGGTCAGTACTGAGGGAGTGTTGCACTGTCGGAGGTTCAGTACTGAGGGAGTGTTGCACTGTCGGAGGTTCAGTACTGAGGGAGTGCTGCACTGTCAGAGGGTCCTTACTGAGGGAGCGCTGCACTGTCAGAGGGTCAGTACTGAGGGGGTGCTGCACTCTCAGAGGTTCAGTACTGAGGGAGTGCTGCACTTTCAGTGGGTCAGTAATGAGGGATTGCTGCACTGTCAGAGGGTCAGTACTGAGGGAGTGCTGCACTGTCAGAGGGTCAGTACTGAGGGAGTGCTGCACTGTCGGAGGGTCAGTACTGAGTGAATGTTGCACTGTCAGAGGGTCAGTACTGTGGGAGTGCTTCACCGTCAGAGGGTCAGTTCTTTGGGTGTGCTGCATTGTCAGAAGTCCAGTACTGAGGGAGTGCTGCGCTGTCAGAGGGTCAGTACTGAGGGAGTGCTGCACTGTCAGAGGGTCAGTACTGTGGGAGTGCTGCAATATCAGAGGGTCAGTACTGAGGGAGTGCTGCACTGTCGGAGGGTCAGTACTCAACGTGTGCTGTAATGTCAGATGGTCAGTACTGAGGGATTGCTGCACTGTCAGAGGGTCAGTAGTGAGGGAGTGCTGCACTGTCAGAGGGTCAGTACTGAGGGAGCGCTGCACTGTCTGAGGGTCAGTACTGAGTGAGTGCTGCACTGTCAGAGGGTCAGTACTGAGGGAGTGCTGCACTGTCAGAGGGTCAATACTGAGGGAACGCTGCATTGCCAGAGGGTCAGTACTGAGGGAGTTCTGCACTGTCAGAGGGTCAGTACTCAGGGTGTGCTGCAATGTTAGATGGTCTGTACTGAGGCAGAGCTGCACTCTCAGAGGGTCAGTAATGAGGGAGTGCTGCACTGTCTGAGGGTCAGTACTGAGTGAGTGCTGCACTGTCAGAGGGTCAGTACTGAGGGAGTGCTGCACTGTCAGAGGGTCAATACTGAGGGAACGCTGCATTGCCAGAGGGTCAGTACTGAGGGAGTGCTGCACTGTCAGTGGGTCAGTAATGAGGGAACACTGCATTATCAGAGGGTCAGGACTGATTGAGTGTTGCGCTGTCAGAGGGTCAGTACTGTGGGAGTGCTGCAGTGTCAGAGGGTCAGTACTTTGGCTGTGCTGCATTGTCAGAGGTTCAGTACTGAGGGAGAGCTGCAATGTCAGAGGTTCAGTACTGAGGGCATGTTGCACTATCAGAGGGTCAGCACTGTGGGAGTGCTACACTGTCAGAGGGTCAGTAATGAGGGAACACTGCATTATCAGAGGGTCAGGACTGATTGAGTGTTGCGCTGTCAGAGGGTCAGTACTGTGGGAGTGCTGCAGTGTCAGAGGGTCAGTACTTTGGGTGTGCTGCATTGTCAGAGGTTCAGTACTGAGGGAGCGCTGCACTGTCAGCGGGTCAGTCCTGAGTGAGTGCTGAACCATCAGAGGTTCGGTACTGAGTGAGTGTTGCACTGTCAGAGGGTCAGCACTGAGTGAGTGCCGCACAGTCACAGGTTCAGTACTGAGGGAGTGCTGCACTATGGAAGGGTCAGTACTGAGGGAGCGCTGCACTGTCGGAGGTTCAGTACTGAGTGATTGCTGCACTCTCAGAGGGTCAGTACTGAGGGAGTGCTTCACTGTCGAAGGGTCAGTACTGAGAGAGTGCTGCACTGTCAGAGGGTCAGTACTGAGGGAGTGCTGCACTGTCAGAGCGTCAGCACTGAGTGAGTGTTGCACTGTCAGTGGGTCAGTACTGATGGAGTGCTGCACTGTCAGATGTTCAGTACTGAGTGAGTGTTGCACTGTCAGAGGGTCAGTACTGTGGGAGTGCTGCACTATCAGAGGGTTAGTACTGAAGAAGTGCTGCACTGTCAGAGGGTCAGTACTCAGGGTGTGCTGCAATGTCAGATGGTCAGTACTGAGGGAGTGCTGCACTGTCAGAGGGTCAGTACTGAGGGAGTGCTGCACTGACATAGGGTCAGTAATGAGGGAGTGCTGCACTGTCAGAGGGTCAGTACTGAGGGAGTGCTGCACTGTCAGAGGGTCAGTACTGAGGGAGAGCTGCACTGTCGGAGGTTCAGTACTGAGGGAGAGAGCTGCACTATCAGCGGGTCAGTAGTGAGGGAGTGCTGCACTGTCAGAGGGTCAATACTGAGGGAACGCTGCATTGCCAGAGGGTCAGTACAGAGGGAGTGCTGCACTGTCAGAGGGTCAGTACTGAGGGAGTGCTGCACTAACAGAGGGTCAGTACTGAAGGGAGTGCTACACTGTCAGAGGGTCAGTACTGTGGGAGTGCTGCACTGTCAGAGGTTCAGCACTGAGGGAGTGCTGCACTATCATCGGGTCAGTACTGAGGGAGTGCTGCACTGTCTGATGGTCAGCACTGAGTGAGTGTTGCACTGTCAGAGGTTCAGAACTGAGGGAGTGCTGCACAGTCAGAGGGTCAGTAGTGTGGGAGTGCTGCACTGTCAGAGGCTCAGTACTGAGGGAGTGCTGCACTGTCAGAGGGTCAGTACTGAGGGAGTGTTGCACTGTCGGAGGTTCAGTACTGACGGAGTGTTGCACTATCGGAGGTTCAGTACTGAGGGAGTGCTGCACTGTCAGAGGGATCTTACTGAGGAAGTGCTGCACTGTCAGAGGTTCAGTACTGAGGGAATAGTGCACTTTCAGAGGGTCAGTACTGAGGGAGTGCTGCACTTTCAGAGGTTCAGTACTGAGGGAGTGCTGCACTTTGTGGGTCAGTAATGAGGGATTGCTGCACTGTCAGAGGGTCAGTACTGAGGGAGTGCTGCACTGTCAGAGGGTCAGTACTGAGGGAGTGCTGCACTGTCGGAGGGTCAGTACTGAGGGAGTGCTGCACTGTCAGAGGGTCAGTTCTTTGGGTGTGCTGCATTGTCAGAAGTCCAGTACTGAGGGAGTGCTGCGCTGTCTGAGGCTCAGTACTGAGGGAGTGCTGCACTGTCAGAGGGCCAGTACTGAAGGAGTGCTGCACTGACATAGGGTCAGTAATGAGGGAGTGCTGCACTGTCAGAGGGTCAGTACTGAGGGAGTGCTGCACTGTCAGAGGGTCAGTACTGAGGGAGAGCTGCACTGTCGGAGGTTCAGTACTGAGGGAGTGCTGCACTATCAGCGGGTCAGTACTGAGGGAGTGCTGCACTGTCAGAGGGTCAATACTGAGGGAACGCTGCATTGCCAGAGTGTCAGTACAGAGGGAGTGCTGCACTGTCATAGGGTCAGTACTGAGGGAGTGCTGCACTAACAGAGGGTCAGTACTGAAGGAGTGCTACACTGTCAGAGGGTCAGTACTGTGGGTGTGTTGCACTGTCAGAGGTTCAGACTGAGGGAGTGCTGCACAGTCAGAGGGTCAGTAGTGTGGGAGTGCTGCACTGTCAGAGGCTCAGTACTGAGGGAGTGCTGCACTGTCAGAGGGTCAGTACTGAGGGAGTGTTGCACTTTCGGAGGTTCAGTACTGAGGGAGTGTTGCACTGTCGGAGGTTCAGTACTGAGGGAGTGTTGCACTGTCGGAGGTTCAGTACTGAGGGAGTGCTGCACTGTCAGAGGGTCCTTACTGAGGGAGTGCTGCACTGTCAGAGGTTCAGTACTGAGGGAATGGTGCACTTTCATAGGGTCAGTACTGAGGGAGTGCTGCACTTTCAGAGGTTCAGTACTGAGGGAGTGCTGCACTTTCAGTGGGTCAGTAATGAGGGATTGCTGCACTGTCAGAGGGTCAGTACTGAGGGAGTGCTGCACTGTCAGAGGGTCAGTACTGAGGGAGTGCTGCACTGTCGGAGGCTCAGTACTGAGGGAGTGCTGCACTGTCAGAGGGCCAGTACTGAGGGAGTGCTGCATTGTCAGAGGGTCAGTACTGAGGGAGTGCTGCCCTGTCAGAGGTTCTTTACTGTGAGAGTGCTGCACTGTCAGAGGGTCAGTACTGTGGGAGTGCTGCAATATCAGAGGGTCAGTACTGAGGGAGTGCTGCACTGTCGGAGGGTCAGTACTCAGGGTGTGCTGCAATGTCAGATGGTCAGTACTGAGGGATTGCTGCACTGTCAGAGGGTCAGTAGTGAGGGATTGCTGCACTGTCAGAGGGTCAGTACTGAGGGAGTGCTGCACTGTCTGAGGGTCAGTACTGAGTGAGTGCTGCACTGTCAGATGGTCAGTACTGAGGGAGTGCTGCACTGTCAGAGGGTCAATACTGAGGGAACGCTGCATTGCCAGAGGGTCAGTACTGAGGGAGTGCTGCATTGTCAGAGGGTCAGTACTCAGGGTTTGCTGCAATGTTAGATGGTCTGTACTGAGGCAGTGCTGTACTGTCAGAGGGTCAGTAATGAGGGAGTGCTGCACTGTCAGAGGCTCAGTGCTGAGGGAATGCTGCACTGTCAGAGCGTCAGTACTGAGGGCATGTTGCACTGTCAGAGGGTCAGCACTGAGGGAGTGCTACACTGTCAGAGGGTCAGTAATGAGGGAACACTGCATTATCAGAGGGTCAGTACTTAGGGAATGCTGCACTGTCAGAGGCTCAGTGCTGAGGGAATGCTGCACTGTCAGAGCGTCAGTACTGAGGGCATGTTGCTCTGTCAGAGGGTCAGTACTGAGGGAGTGCTACACTGTCAGAGGGTCAGTACTGTGGGTGTGCTGCACTGTCAGAGGGTCAGTACTGAGGTGATGCTACATTGTTGGTGGTGCTGTTTTTCAGATGGGACTTTAATCCAAGGCCCTGTCTGTCCTCGGGCTCAGGTGAATTTAAAGGATTGTATCTCTCTGTTGAGCATGGGTCCTCCCCCGCTGTCCTGGCCAATATTTATTCCTGAAGGTCCTGTCAGGACATGAGTTTCTGGCTCCTGCGTTACTATCTCCGCCCACCCGCTATATTTGCTGCCCTTGGAGTCCCGTTAGATTCTGCCCTCTCTGTAATCACATCAGAAATGCACAGAAAGAGACCGTGCAGTATATGTGACTGCCCCAGCTCTTTGATGGAGCTTTTAAATGAGTTTGATTGCCAGTCCTTTCCTCGTGGTTCTGTGAAATGTTCTTTTTCAGCTATTTATCCAAATCGCTTAAAACTTCATATTGAATCCACCTCCCTCTCAGTCCAGACATTAACTCCGTGTGCACAGGAATATCTCACAAGCTGCCTCCTGGCTCTGTTCCCAATCCTGGTGTAAATATGACCGTGAGGTGTTTTCAAGCTTCTGTTAATTCTTCACTATTGCTCATTATGACTAGTTAGTGTCAGGTTATTGCCTGATTAGTGACAGGCTGAATATTTTGCAGGTCCACTTGACATAAATGCCAGCCTCATCATATTTAATGAAATGTGGATGTAATACGAACACGGATTGCAGTCACTCTGGGTCTCTGCTGTGAGTTAGTCCCTGCAATGAAAAGCTGAGACCCTATTTGATCAGATAATTAATAGTAGATTTGTTTGGATGTTCACTTGCCCATGGGAGAGCTGAACCATTGACTTTCATTAATTTTATTACATTTTTCCACTTGATAGAGAGGGAGAGAATTAACTAATTTCTCAGCACTAATGAAATGCCTCTTACCTCAGGCTTTTAGTACACAGTTAAGTACCTCAGGCCATTGTTTCCTCATTGTTACCCTCTGGGTTATTGAGGGCATCCAAAGCTCTGCTGCCTGTGTCTTAACTCAAGTCTCGCCCACCCATTGACCCCTGTGTTCAGCGACATAAATTGGTTCCTGATCTTTCAATGCCTCCGCTTTAAAATTCTCATCATTGTTTTCAAATCCCTCCATGGTCCTCGCCTCTCCCTATCTCCCTCCTCCAGTCTCTCAGATCTCTGAGATCTCTGCACCATTCTATTTCTGGCCTCTTCAACATCCCTGATTTTAGTCGCTCCACCATGGGCGGCCGTGCCTTCAGCTGCCTGGACCCTAAGCTCTGGAATTCCCTCCCTAAACCTCTCCACCTCTCTCCTCCCATAAGATACTCCTGAAAGTTTATCTTTTTGACCAAGCTTTTGCTCACCTGTTCTAATTTCTCCTTATGTGAAAGGTGCTAATTTATAGTTGCGCTGTGAAGCAACCTGGGGTGTTTTAGTACCTTTAGGCACTATACAAATGCAAGTAGTTGATGTTGGTGAAGGAGAATTGTGTCTCCATTCTGGTGAAGGAAGCCATGTTTGTCAAGTAGAATGAGCCGGTGTGAGGTAACACACACTTCCATTCACACACACTCAAACATATCACGTATGCACTCATACTCAAACCCACACACACACATTCACTCTCACTCTTACACACACACACACAAACATATCACTCATGCACTCATACTCAAACACACAAACACACACACACTCACTCTCTCACACACATACACACACAAACATATCACACATGCACTCATACTCAAACACACACACACACACACTCTCTCTCACACAGACACACAAACATATCACACATGCACTCATACTCAAACACACAAACACACACACACTCACTCTCTCACACACATACACACACAAACATATCACACATGCACTAATACTCAAACACACAAACACACACACACTCACTCTCTCACACACACACACACACACACACTCAAACATATCACACATGCACTCAAACTCAAACCCACACACACAAACACACACACACACACTCTCTCTCACACACACACACATACTCACTCTCTCACACACACACACTCAAACATATCACACATGCACTCATACTCAAACCCACACACACTCACTCTCTCACACACACAACATGTCACATGCAGTCATACTCAATCCCACACCCACACACACTCACACACACACACATACACACTCAAGCATATCACACATGCACTCATACTCAAACCCACACACACACACACAATCAATCTCTCACACACACAAACATGTCACACATGCACTCATATTCAAACACACACACACACACACACTCTCACTCTCTCACACACACACACAAACATGTCACACATGCACTTATACTCAAACCCACACACACATACACACTCTCTCACACACACACACACAAACATGTCACACATGCACTCATACTCAATCCCACACACACACACACACACTCTCTCAAACACACACACACAAACATGTTACACATGCACTCATATTCAAACCCACAAACACACACACACTCACTCTCACACAAACACAAACACAAACATGTCACACATGCACTCATACTCAAACCCACACACACACACACACACACTCACTCTCTCACAAACACACACTCAAACATATCACACATGCACTCATATTCAAAGACACACATACACACACACTCACTCTCTCTCACACACACACACACACACACTAACTCTCTCACACACGCACACACACACTCAAACATATCACACATGCACTCATATTCAAACACTCACACACACACACTCTCTCATACACACAAACATGTCACACATGCACACATATTCAAACACACACACACACACTCTCTCACACACACACACACAAACATATCACACATGCACTCATACTCATACCAACAAACACTCACTCTCTCACACACACAAACATATCACACATGCACTCATACTCAAACCCGCACACACACATTCACTCACTCTCACACACACACTCAAACATATCCCACATGCACTCATCCTCAAACCCACACACACACACACACTCTCTCACACACACACAAACATATCACACATGCACTCATACTCAAACACACACACACACACACACTCAATCTCTCACACACAAACACAAACATGTCACACATGCACTCATACTCAATCCCAAACACACACACACATTCACTCTCTCACACACACACACTCAAACATATCACACATGCACTCATACTCAAACACACACACACACACACACACACACTCTCTCACACACACAAACACAAACATGTCACACATGCACTCATACTCATTCCCACACACACCACACACACACACTCACTATCTCACATACACACAAAGATATCACGCATGTACTCATACTCAAACACACACACACACACACACACACAAACTCAGTCTCTCTCACACACAGACAAACATGTACACATGCAATCATACTCAATCCACACACACACTAACTCTCTCACACACACACACACAAACATGTCACACATGCACTCATACTCCAACCCACACACACACACACACACACTCACTCTCTCACACACACACACACAAACATGTCACACATTGCACTCATACTCAAACCCACACACACACACACTCAAACACTCACTCACACACACACACACACAAACATATCATACATGCACTCATATTCAAAAACACACACACACTCTCTCACACACACAAACATGTCACACATGCACTCATACTCAAACCCAAACACATACAATCACTCTCTCACACACACCCACTCAAAAATATCACACATGCACTCATACTCAAACCCACACACACACACACTCACTCTCACACACACACACAAACACAAACATGTCACAAATGCACTCATACTCAAACCCACACACACATTCACTCTCACTCTCACACACACACACAGACAAACATATCACACATGCACTCATACTCAAACCCACACACACACATTCACTCTCTTTCTCACACACACACACACAAACATATCACACAAGCCCTCATATTCAAACCCACACACACACACACACACTCTCTCACACACACGCACACTCACTCTCTCACACACACACACTCAAACATATCACACATGCACTCATACTCAAACCCACACACACTCACTCTCTCACACACACACAAACATGTCACACATGCACTCATACTCAAACCCACACACACACACACTCACTCTCTCAACACACACTCAAACATATCACACATGCACTCATACTCAAACCTACACACACACACACTCAGTCTCTCACAGACACACACAAACAAACATGTCACACATGCACTCATACTCAAACCCACACACACACACACACTCTCTCTCACACACACACACACAAACATTTCACACATGCACTCGTACTCAATCCCACACACACACATTCACTCTCTCTCTCACACACAAACGCTCGAAACATATCACACATGCACTCATACTCAAACCCACGCACACACACACACACACTCACACACACACAAACATGTCACACATGCACTCATTCTCAATCCCACAAACACACACACATACTCACTCTCTCACACACACACAAACATATCACACAAGCACTCATATTCAAACACACACACACACACACACACTCACTATCTCTCACACACACACACTCAAACATATCACACATGCACTCATATTCAAACACACACACACACACACACAAACTCACTCTCTCTCACACACAGACACACACAGTCACTCTCTCACTCACACACGCACACAATCAGTCTCTCTCACACACAAACACTCAAACATATCAAACATGCACTCATACTCAAATCCACACTCTCTCTCCCACACACACACAAACATATCACACATGCACTCATACTCAAGCCCACACACACTCAATCTCACACACACACACAAACATATCACACATGCATTCATATTCAAACACACACACACACACACTCAATCTCTCACAAACACAAACATGTCAGACATGCACTCATACTCAAACCCACACACACACAAAGACACACTTTCTCACACACACACAAACATGTCAGACATGCACTCATACTCAATCCCACACACACACACTCAATCTCTCACACACACACAAACAAACATATCACACATGCACTCATATTCAAAGACACACACACACACACTCACTCTTCACACACACAAACATGTCACACATGCAATCATACTCAAACCCACACACACACACCCATTCTCTCAAACACACACACACAATCATATCACACATGCACTCATATTCAAACACACACACACACACTCACTATCTCGCACACACACACACTCTCATCACACCACACACACACACTCAAACATATCACACATGCACTCATATTCAAAAACACACACACACACACACACACTCTCAAACACACACTCACAAACATATCACACATGCGGTCATATTCAAACACACACACACACACACTGACTCTCTCATACACTCAAACATATCACACATGCACTCATATTCAAACACACACACACTCACTATCTCGCACACACACACACTCTACTCGCACACACACACACACACTCAAACATATCACACATGCACTCATATTCAAAAACACACACACACACTCTCTCACACACACACACACAAACATATCACACATGCACTCACACTCAAACCCACACACACACACACACTCACTCTCTCAACACACACTCAAACATATCACACATGCACTCATACTCAAACCTACACACACACACACTCACTCTCTCACAGAACACACACACACAAACATGTCACACATGCACTAATACTCAAACCCACACACACACACACACACTCACTCTCTCACACACACACAAACATATCACACAAGCACTATATTCAAAATACCACACACACACACACTCACTCTCTCACACACACACACACACAGTCAAACATATCACAGATGCACTCATATTCAAACACACACACACACACACACCCTCACTCTCTCACACAGACACACCAGTCACTCTCTCACTCACACACACACACTCAGTCTCTCTCACACACACACACAAGCATATCACACATGCATTCATATTCAAACACACACACACACACACTCACACGCTCACACACACAAAACATGTCAGATATGCACTCATACTCAAACCCACACACACACGACACACACACACACTCTGTCACACACACGCACAAAAAACATAGCAGACATGCACTCATGTTCTAACACACACACACACAAACACATTCACGCTCTCACACACAAACATATCACACATGCACTCATACTCAAACCCGCACACACACATTCACTCTCTATCTCACAAACACACAGTCAAACATATCCTACATGCACTCATATTCAAAACACACACAACACTCTCTCACACACACACACACAAACATATCACACATGCACTCACACTCAAACCCACACACACACACACTCACTCTCTCAACACACACTCAAACATATCACACATGCACTCATACTCAAACCTACACACACACACACTCACTCTCTCACAGACACACACACACCAAAACATGTCACACATGCACTCATAACTCAAACCCACACAACACACACACTCACTCTCTCAACACACACACTCAAACATATCACACATGCACTATACTCAAACCCCTACACACACACACACACACTCTCTCACAGACACACACACACAAACATGTCACACATGCACTAATACTCAAACCACACACACAACCTCACACACTCACCCTCACACAAACACAAACATGTCACACTGCACACTCATTCTCATCCCACAAACACCACACATCACTCTCTCACACACACACAAACATATCACACAAGCATCATATTCAAATTCACACACACACACACACTCACTCTCTCACACACACACACACAGTCACTCCAACACCATATCACATGACACACATTCACCCTATCTCACAACACACCACACACACACACTCTCACTCTCTCACACACACACACAAACATGTCACACTCTCTCACTCACACCACCCACTCACTCTCTCACTCACACACACACAAACATGTCACACATGCACTCATACTCAAAACACACACACACACACACTCACTCTCTCACACACACAAACATGTCAGACATGCACTCATACACACACACACACACACACACACACACACACACACACATACTGCACACACACATTCACGCACACAAACAACAGTCAACAATGACATGCACTCATACTCTAACACACACACACACACAAACACAAACATATCACATGCTCTTCACACACACACACACATCACTCTTCACACACACACCTGACACTCATACTCAAACCACACACACACACACACACTCTCTACATGTCACACAAACTCACAGTAACACAACACTCATCTCTACATATCACACATGCACTCATTCAAAACTCACACACACACACACAC